>NC_134404.1:246664197-246950800 GCF_038048845.1 Mixophyes fleayi | reverse complement strand
TTAAACCTTTTGTTTCTCACCCAATCAACATTTCAAGATTATTCATCAGTCAAAAACCACTTAAGCTCAAAATCTTGATTTAAGCCTTCTGGCATAAGGGTCCCCCAAATCATAAATCCATCTCATTTCACGTTTAGCGAGGGCAGTAGTCGTATCTTTCTGTCTCCAATTACCCTCTACCTTATCTATGGCTAAAAAAATTCTTCAAACCATTCACCATACATTTATGGTGACTCTTAAAATGAGAGGATACTGAGTGGTTATCAAAGCCCTTTTTTATGTTGCGTAGATGCTCAGACAGTCTAACCTTCAAAGGTCGTGAGGTTCCGCCCAACATAAAAAAGGCCGCACTTACATTCCAAAAGATAGATCACATTCGGGGGTGTTACAACTTAAAAAGGATTTTATCGAGTATTATACGACCTTTTACTTCAAAATGAGAAAATTTTATTCTTCTGATCTGAAAACGTGGCTTTGCACATAGCGCAAAGTCCACATCTAAAAAATCCCTTCGAGGACTATGCCCGAGATCTTTTACATCTGTAAGTGCACTCCTCACCAGATTATCTTTCAGGTTGGGGGCACGTCTATATACAAATTTTGGGCACTCTGGAATTATATCCGTTAATACCGGATCCTTTTTTAATATATTCCAATGCTTCCTTACCACTTTTTCTATTTGCCTATATTGAGTGTTGTATTGTGTGACAAATGAAATATGGTTATGCTTTGCTGTGCTAGCTTCAGAACGTGTCTCTAAAAGTGTATCCCTATCTTTCCCATTCACAGATTCTATAGCTTTATCCAAAAGTTCTTCTTTATAGCCTTTACTCAAAAAGTGCTTTTTCATCCCATTAATCTGTTCTTCCAACACATTCTTATTAGAGCAGTTTCTTTTAAGTCGTTAAAAATTGTCCCCTAGGAACATTATCTAGCCATCTATAGTGGTGGCCACTAGTAGACGAAATGTATGAATTACAGTCAGTTGGTTTTCTATATGTTTTCGTACATAACTTATTATTTTCAACATAGATATTGAGGTCTAAAAAATTGACCTCTACTAAACTAATATTGAATATAAATTCCACATTAATCTTATTGTCATTAAGACCATCACAAAAGAGGTTGAGACTAGCAAGATCACCACTCCAAACAAAAAAGACGTCATCTATGTATCTCATCCAGGTCACCAGGTTCGCTCCAAGCACGCCATCCTGCCATATGGCCAAATCCTCCCAATATGCCAAAAATAAATTGGCGTAACTCGGAGCGAACCTGGTGCCCATAGCAGTCCCATTGCGCTGGATATAAAAATGTCCTTCAAAATAAAAATAGTTATTAGTTAGAATAAATAGGATACTCTCCAAGATAAAACTCCTTAGTAGAGGAGTATGTGTCATCTCTATCCAAAAAATGTTTAATAGCATTCAAGCCATCCTCATGTGCAATCACTGTATATAGTGACTTAATATCTGCAGTAACAAGGTACCAACCCTTTTGCCATTCAAAATTCTTTAACTTTCTAAGGACATCTCCTGTGTCTCTAAGATAAGAAGGGTTCTTTAACACTAACGGTTGCAATTGATGATCCACCCAAAGGGATAAGTTAGATGTCAAAGACTTGACTCCGCCACAATAGGCCGCCCTGGGGGATTCTGGACATCCTTGTGGACTTTAGGTAGTACATATAACACCGGAGTGATGGGATGGGTGATTGTAAGAAATCCTATTGTCTCAACATCTAAAATCCCCTTCTCTCTATATCTCTCAAATATAGTATTGAGTTCTAATTTAATTCTGTCTGTGGGGTCTTTTTTTAAAATATTGTAAGTTTTCTCATCTCCCAGTTGTCTAAATATTTCTGCTATATATTTCTCCCTATCCATGAGGACAATCCCTCCACCCTTGTCGGCAGGTTTAATAACCAAAGAAGGGTCATCCTTAAGGGTTTGCAGTGCATCTCTTTCCCTTTTCGTAAAATTTGGTTCCGGATTCTTTCTAACGATGGACTCCAAATCTTTTTGGACCATTTTCCCAAAACAATCAATAAAACAACCTCTATTGAATGTGGGATTGAAGGTGGATTTTCTCTTAAAAGGAGTTTGTGCAAAGGGGGGATCTACTACCTCTAAGGAGGTAGATGTCTTCGATTTCATCTGAAAAAACTTTTTTAGAGAAATAACCCTCATAAATTTTTGTAGGTCTATAAATAATTGAAAATACTCAATTTGGTGACTAGGGGCAAACTTAAGACCTTTAAGTAACACTTTTCTTTCATCCTCAGTAAGAACATGATTACTAAGGTTGAAAATCTTTATTTCCTGTTCTTCCCCAAAAACCTCTTTTTCCAAAAGATTTCTTTTTTTCTTACTTTTATTAAGTCTTCTCCTATTAGTTTGGATAATCCCACCTCTTTTCCCCCTTTTTCTGTTCTTTTTCTTTTTTAACTTTTTTAACGGAGTACAGATCTTTATCATTTTCTGCCCCTGAAGTTCCTCCTCTGATCTAAAAAATCCCTACTTGTACTAGGAGGAGAACTCTCATCTTTCAAACAATCATAAGGGTTCTTGTGGAAGAAGGATGGAGAGCAGGTATCTGTCAAAGGGATTCTCCTATCTTCATTAGATCTAATATAAGGATCCTCTTCAAAAAATCTAGGTTTGTACCTGGGGGATACATAGGGGACTGTTCCCCTATGTGTCTTAGTCCACTTATCTCTCCTATAATAGGGGGCATTTTTTCTATAATCTCTTCTTGGAGGACTACGTCTCTCCTTCTCAGTTATGGGATGAAGATAAGATTGAGAATTTTGTCTCAAATCGTGTCTATCTCGTTCACGGAGATCTCTTCTATGTTTTTGTTGATATTTACTTCTATCATAGTCTCTGAAGCGACCAGATGTACCATCCGTATTAGGAGACCATGGGTCCGCTCTAAACCTAAATCTCCTACTGGGAACCTCCTTAGATGGTTTCCCCTCATCGGAAAATAATTTTGGGGTTACAGGTCTTTCCCCTACCTTAAGTTTGTCTCTAATATATTTATTATGTTTTCTTAGAGTAACTTCTCTCGTGTCCTTCACTATTCTAGAAATGATCTCTCTTTCACTTGTTTTATACTCCTCTAAACCTGCAAAAGGAATGGTAAGGCTCTTAAGTTCTTCTATCTCATGTTCCAATTTAAGCAATTCTTTTCTTCTTTCCCTTAATACTAGATCAATCAATGAAAAAGAGCAGACATTCAAAATGTCTGCCCACTCTCTCTTAAATTCCTCAGACGAATTTCCAAAAGAGGGATGTTTCTGTATTTTTAAACCTTTCGGTATGATCTGATCAGCAAGATATCTCTCTAAAGTGATGGTTTCCCACCATATCCTATTCTCCTTAATCAATAAACTCCCTAATTTCTTCATAACATTCTCCAAATCTTCATCAATCAATTCGATCTTGTCCATATCATGCTTAAAAATTTCTTCTACTTTTTGTCTCCTAGTATCTCTATGTTGATACATGGTGCTGCCTGGACAAAGGCAAAGGTGTAACCGTACGTAAACAACAAATCAAAAAATGACTAAGTCCACGGCGCAAAACAATGTATCAAATCCGAAAGGCAGCCTGTAGCAAACTATATAGGAAACACCAATCCCTATCAAATATATATATACACACAGCAAATTTGCAAACAGGCGCCAATCATCTGTAAGTTCACCAAAATATATAGAATCAAAAAAGTCCAGAAAAATATATGTATAAATGTAGAGGAAGTCCTATGTTCCAAAAGGCACAGTAATGGAATCTTCTGATCAAGTCAAGTGTTCCAATATTCCTCATAGGTCATACACAGATGAACAAATAAATAAAACGTCAGGCGGGACCTGATCAGTAGGGATAGATGGACCCTTACCGTGCTCAGAAGGGCAAAAAGCGTGTCACAATGTAATGAGTCTAGTCCCGGGAAACTTCTCCTTCTTTTTTACATGTATGACCTATGAGGAATATTGGAACACTTGACTTGATCAGAAGATTCCATTACTGTGCCTTTTGGAACATAGGACTTCCTCTACATTTATACATATATTTTTCTGGACTTTTTTGATTCTATATATTTTGGTGAACTTACAGATGATTGGCGCCTGTTTGCAAATTTGCTGTGTGTATATATATATTTGATAGGGATTGGTGTTTCCTATATAGTTTGCTACAGGCTGCCTTTCGGATTTGATACATTGTTTTGCGCCGTGGACTTAGTCATTTTTTGATTTGTTGTTTACGTACGGTTACACCTTTGCCTTTGTCCAGGCAGCACCATGTATCAACATAGAGATACTAGGAGACAAAAAGTAGAAGAAATTTTTAAGCATGATATGGACAAGATCGAATTGATTGATGAAGATTTGGAGAATGTTATGAAGAAATTAGGGAGTTTATTGATTAAGGAGAATAGGATATGGTGGGAAACCATCACTTTAGAGAGATATCTTGCTGATCAGATCATACCGAAAGGTTTAAAAATACAGAAACATCCCTCTTTTGGAAATTCGTCTGAGGAATTTAAGAGAGAGTGGGCAGACATTTTGAATGTCTGCTCTTTTTCATTGATTGATCTAGTATTAAGGGAAAGAAGAAAAGAATTGCTTAAATTGGAACATGAGATAGAAGAACTTAAGAGCCTTACCATTCCTTTTGCAGGTTTAGAGGAGTATAAAACAAGTGAAAGAGAGATCATTTCTAGAATAGTGAAGGACACGAGAGAAGTTACTCTAAGAAAACATAATAAATATATTAGAGACAAACTTAAGGTAGGGGAAAGACCTGTAACCCCAAAATTATTTTCCGATGAGGGGAAACCATCTAAGGAGGTTCCCAGTAGGAGATTTAGGTTTAGAGCGGACCCATGGTCTCCTAATACGGATGGTACATCTGGTCGCTTCAGAGACTATGATAGAAGTAAATATCAACAAAAACATAGAAGAGATCTCCGTGAACGAGATAGACACGATTTGAGACAAAATTCTCAATCTTATCTTCATCCCATAACTGAGAAGGAGAGACGTAGTCCTCCAAGAAGAGATTATAGAAAAAATGCCCCCTATTATAGGAGAGATAAGTGGACTAAGACACATAGGGGAACAGTCCCCTATGTATCCCCCAGGTACAAACCTAGATTTTTTGAAGAGGATCCTTATATTAGATCTAATGAAGATAGGAGAATCCCTTTGACAGATACCTGCTCTCCATCCTTCTTCCACAAGAACCCTTATGATTGTTTGAAAGATGAGAGTTCTCCTCCTAGTACAAGTAGGGATTTTTTAGATCAGAGGAGGAACTTCAGGGGCAGAAAATGATAAAGATCTGTACTCCGTTAAAAAAGTTAAAAAAGAAAAAGAACAGAAAAAGGGGGAAAAGAGGTGGGATTATCCAAACTAATAGGAGAAGACTTAATAAAAGTAAGAAAAAAAGAAATCTTTTGGAAAAAGAGGTTTTTGGGGAAGAACAGGAAATAAAGATTTTCAACCTTAGTAATCATGTTCTTACTGAGGATGAAAGAAAAGTGTTACTTAAAGGTCTTAAGTTTGCCCCTAGTCACCAAATTGAGTATTTTCAATTATTTATAGACCTACAAAAATTTATGAGGGTTATTTCTCTAAAAAAGTTTTTTCAGATGAAATCGAAGACATCTACCTCCTTAGAGGTAGTAGATCCCCCCTTTGCACAAACTCCTTTTAAGAGAAAATCCACCTTCAATCCCACATTCAATAGAGGTTGTTTTATTGATTGTTTTGGGAAAATGGTCCAAAAAGATTTGGAGTCCATCGTTAGAAAGAATCCGGAACCAAATTTTACGAAAAGGGAAAGAGATGCACTGCAAACCCTTAAGGATGACCCTTCTTTGGTTATTAAACCTGCCGACAAGGGTGGAGGGATTGTCCTCATGGATAGGGAGAAATATATAGCAGAAATATTTAGACAACTGGGAGATGAGAAAACTTACAATATTTTAAAAAAAGACCCCACAGACAGAATTAAATTAGAACTCAATACTATATTTGAGAGATATAGAGAGAAGGGGATTTTAGATGTTGAGACAATAGGATTTCTTACAATCACCCATCCCATCACTCCGGTGTTATATGTACTACCTAAAGTCCACAAGGATGTCCAGAATCCCCCAGGGCGGCCTATTGTGGCCGGAGTCAAGTCTTTGACATCTAACTTATCCCTTTGGGTGGATCATCAATTGCAACCGTTAGTGTTAAAGAACCCTTCTTATCTTAGAGACACAGGAGATGTCCTTAGAAAGTTAAAGAATTTTGAATGGCAAAAGGGTTGGTACCTTGTTACTGCAGATATTAAGTCACTATATACAGTGATTGCACATGAGGATGGCTTGAATGCTATTAAACATTTTTTGGATAGAGATGACACATACTCCTCTACTAAGGAGTTTATCTTGGAGAGTATCCTATTTATTCTAACTAATAACTATTTTTATTTTGAAGGACATTTTTATATCCAGCGCAATGGGACTGCTATGGGCACCAGGTTCGCTCCGAGTTACGCCAATTTATTTTTGGCATATTGGGAGGATTTGGCCATATGGCAGGATGGCGTGCTTGGAGCGAACCTGGTGACCTGGATGAGATACATAGATGACGTCTTTTTTGTTTGGAGTGGTGATCTTGCTAGTCTCAACCTCTTTTGTGATGGTCTTAATGACAATAAGATTAATGTGGAATTTATATTCAATATTAGTTTAGTAGAGGTCAATTTTTTAGACCTCAATATCTATGTTGAAAATAATAAGTTATGTACGAAAACATATAGAAAACCAACTGACTGTAATTCATACATTTCGTCTACTAGTGGCCACCACTATAGATGGCTAGATAATGTTCCTAGGGGACAATTTTTACGACTTAAAAGAAACTGCTCTAATAAGAATGTGTTGGAAGAACAGATTAATGGGATGAAAAAGCACTTTTTGAGTAAAGGCTATAAAGAAGAACTTTTGGATAAAGCTATAGAATCTGTGAATGGGAAAGATAGGGATACACTTTTAGAGACACGTTCTGAAGCTAGCACAGCAAAGCATAACCATATTTCATTTGTCACACAATACAACACTCAATATAGGCAAATAGAAAAAGTGGTAAGGAAGCATTGGAATATATTAAAAAAGGATCCGGTATTAACGGATATAATTCCAGAGTGCCCAAAATTTGTATATAGACGTGCCCCCAACCTGAAAGATAATCTGGTGAGGAGTGCACTTACAGATGTAAAAAGATCGGGCATAGTCTCGAAGGGATTTTTTAGATGTGGACTTTGCGCTATGTGCAAAGCCACGTTTTCAGATCAGAAGAATAAAATTTCTCATTTTGAAGTAAAAGGTCGTAAATACTCGATAAAATCCTTTTTAAGTTGTAACACCCCGAATGTGATCTATCTTTTGGAATGTAAGTGCGGCCTTTTTTATGTTGGGCGAACCTCACGACCTTTGAAGGTTAGACTGTCTGAGCATCTACGCAACATAAAAAAGGGCTTTGATAACCACTCAGTATCCTCTCATTTTAAGAGTCACCATAAATGTATGGTGAATGGTTTGAAGAATTTTTTAGCCATAGATAAGGTAGAGGGTAATTGGAGACAGAAAGATACGACTACTGCCCTCGCTAAACGTGAAATGAGATGGATTTATGATTTGGGGACCCTTATGCCAGAAGGCTTAAATCAAGATTTTGAGCTTAAGTGGTTTTTGACTGATGAATAATCTTGAAATGTTGATTGGTGAGAACAAAAGTTTACGTGTATTATGAAGGAAGCTAAGCAGGAGTACCTTGGGTAATGTTGTGGATGGGAGACGCCTAAGTTTAAATTTTGATTTTATATTTTTTAATATGTTTTAATATATTTATTTTTATATATGCATTTTTGCACAGATTGTCTCTTATATATTGATGTCTGTTTTTTTTATATGTCGATGTTCATTTTACATGATGTGTTTATATGGTTAATCATCCAATTATTTAATGAAGATTTTGATTGGATGTATCACCAATCCGGCCACTATTTAAGTGGTATAGACTACCATCCCGAGTATATGCCTTGAGAAAGGCTCTAGAGGAGCCGAAACGCGTTGGCTGACGGGAGATTTGTAACGTCAGACGTGAGACCTGCAGTGAGAGGTGTTCCTGCTTCCGTTGATCGAGTGGTGATTACTGGCAGAACGGAGCTTTGTAGTGAGTTTCCCGGGACTAGACTCATTACATTGTGACACGCTTTTTGCCCTTCTGAGCACGGTAAGGGTCCATCTATCCCTACTGATCAGGTCCCGCCTGACGTTTTATTTATTTGTTCATCTGTAATTGTCTGTAATAAATTACCCATATGTTGTCACACTATGGAGCATTTTTCCTTTTTTGGAGTCCAATTTAATTGAAGGAAGCTCTGCATTGCTGGATCGATGTTTGTGGGGAGTTACATCTTGGACATAATCTGATTGCGCTGCCTGTCCGTTATTGTCGAGTGATATTGTGGATTGGAGGACCGACGAGCCTGGGGAGTTCTATCTTATGTACAGGCTTGTTTTTATTATACTATTTGGTGAGTGCGCAACCCTGAGGGGTTAAGTTTAACCCATCATCACGTGAGGTGTTCCCGTTTATCTACTATTGCACGGAGTACATAGGGATTTTTTTTCTCCTCCATCTACATTCTTTATATATGTGGATTGCACTATGTTTTTTTCTCCTTCTTTTTTACATGTATGACCTATGAGGAATATTGGAACACTTGACTTGATCAGAAGATTCCATTACTGTGCCTTTTGGAACATAGGACTTCCTCTACATTTATACATATATTTTTCTGGACTTTTTTGATTCTATATATTTTGGTGAACTTACAGATGATTGGCGCCTGTTTGCAAATTTGCTGTGTGTATATATATATTTGATAGGGATTGGTGTTTCCTATATAGTTTGCTACAGGCTGCCTTTCGGATTTGATACATTGTTTTGCGCCGTGGACTTAGTCATTTTTTGATTTGTTGTTTACATAACCAGTGTGCCCTACATAGGACTACACCAGCCTGTTCTCACATTACACCAACCATTGTCCCCACAAAACGATTACACCAACTTGTGCCCAGATTATACCTTCCTGTGTTTAAAGCCTCTGCCTCTAAAAATAATTACATACCAGCCTGTGCCCCCACTAAGTCCACAAAATTATTACACACCAACCTTTGCCACCATAAAATATTGTATTGTCTGTGTCCCCAAAATATTAATACCACCTGTTGCCAAAATAAATAAAAAAAATATCAGTTTGCACTCCCCCAAAAATACAAAGCATTCACTGAATACTTAGGATTTCATTCCCTCCACCAAAATGCACCTTCTGGTAACCAGCATTTGGCGCAACCATAAATGCCACTTAGCATTGCTGAATGCAATTCCTATTACTGCCACTCTCCTATCGGTGAACTTTAGTGTAATGCCACCGGAATGTCTGACAGGAGTTGCTCTGGCTCTGGTAATACTAATAATGCTAGTGGGAACCAGCCTTCAAAGGAAATGCTGGGACTGATTCTAGTGGTTCCCAACAAATGCATTGGAGGATAAGCAGTCATCCAGAGCCCATCTTCAGTGCATTAGAAGAGAGGGGGGCAAGGAGATTACAGAGGGCTTCTTCCGGTCCCAGACTTTGTGTTAGTATGCATCTACATTTGAAACAAAGTTCATACATCCAATTTATATCTGTGTTACATTTTGGATAAAATGTAGGTAAGTAGGTAAAAATTGTCAGCGATAATGTGCTTCAAATATTTCATTTTATTACAAAGCAACATAACCCAAACAAATATTAATTTGTTTTGTCCTCTGTAAGCAGCTGTACAATATATATTGTGTTTGAGTTGTGGTGACTTATGGTTTTTTTTATCTGCCATGCTGCCACAAAATTACTTCTGCACATTTAAACAGTCCTAAATTATGGCTCAATATTAGCAACAGTTATTTATTTAGCTTTTTACATGGCAAGCTGTGAATATTACCTGTAGCAAACAGATGGCAGATTGCCCCTCTCTATAGATTTATTTACTATAGTGGAATAGTCAACTTAAAGAAAGATTTAATGTCAGTACTACAGGTTTTTTTTTTATCTTTAAATCACTTGACCATTTCTTCCCCTACAGTAAAATATGTTTGATACATTGTCATTTGTTTGTAACAGATGCTTGTGCAACACAGAAGACTTACCATGCTTTAGATGCTATAAATATGGGCAAGTTTAATATTAAATAACAGGTTAGGTTACTAAAAATTAATGTGTGTGTAAAATATCTGTGATTTGTTTTAATTTGATATCAGACCATACAGTATGATGTGTTGTGCAGACTTGATGATTGTAATATATATATGGGCTAATATCCCTTTCTGTACAACAATAAGGATAACAGAATTTATCAGGACATTGATTATGTAAAGGCTCAAAGACAAAATACATTGGACACACAAAACCATGGTGTCTTCTATTATCCTTATTATAACAATGTTTCCATTGATATTGGATGGAATGTGCCACAAATAAAACATTCCTGCTTTGCAATATTTTATAGCTTATAGATACAACTTTTTTGCAGTAGTGTAGTACTACTTTACCCTCTGTGATTTATATAATAATGTAAGGATATTTCATTATTTTAATGTAGTTTTAGAATTCTGAAGTAAAGATATCAATACTCACATATTAATGTAAATTTTGGCAAGTAATTCATTTATCATATTAATATAATCTATGACACTTTATCACAGGTTTAATGTTACTCAAGTATTGTTTAATTATTCTTGAAAAAGAGTAACAGCTTTTACATAAGGAAGAACAAACCATTTTGCTTTTATTTTCTTGAAAAATGTTTGTCTTCAGTTTGCCACCCTAATTTGTACCATAACCCTAAAATATCAACTTAAAGTTAATGTACATTAAATGTTTGCATTCAGTTAGTTAATAAGGTTACATGCAATGTTTCAACACCTGGAAGGATGTCAATCATCAAAAACAAATTAAGGCATTCATTCTGTATCATGCTGAGGGTGCTTTACAAACCCTGCAAATATGCACAAAATTAGGGTTTGCTGAATGCAGATACTGTAAGCACAGACATTTACTTTAAACGCAAGACAGTCTTTGGATCTCAGGTAACACCACAGAATGCCCAGTGTTCACAGTGCATACAGAGAAAGTGTGAACCAAATGGTGTAAAGTACCTTGATTTTGTTTGCTTTTGCAGCAAGTAGAAAAATCCCTCTGAGCAACACACTGCAAAAGACTTAAGCTGGGTACACACTACAGAAATTTTCGACCAACTTTTTATGCCGAGCGATTTTACATGCGATCGATGTTCCGATCGCTTGGTCCATGGACTGCATACACACTAGCCTTTTAGACGATAAAGGGAAGAGCGGACGTCCCTTTAGCGACTTTTTACAGCCATGTTGTCGTGAGCAATGACTGTAATTTCGTACTCACTGTTGTGGATCGGTCAGAAGTTTATACACATTACACAGCGGAAACGAGATTGGATCAAAAATATTAAACGGTACGACCAACCATTGAGGCGATAATCGTCCATTTGGGCAGACTTTCGACCATCGTGTCACTGCACACACTGACCTGACTTTTCAACGAGCGGTCATATGTCGGCTGTTTGAGCCGATTATTGGACGAAAACAGTGTAGTGTGTACCCAGCTTTATCGTTACAATTTTGGTGCCTTTTATGTACAAAGCTATTTAGTGTTAGTGCTATGCCTTAACTGGATAAGGAATGTTTATATGGATGGGTTAGCCGACATCAGGAGACCTATGTCTTTCTTATCAGCAGAGTAAAGCTGGGTACACACTACAGAAATTTCGACCAACTTTTTATGCCGAGTGATTTTACATGCGTTCGATGATCCGATCGCTCTGTCCATGGACTTCATACACATTAGCCTTGTTTAGGACGATAAAGGGAAGAGTGGACGTCCCTTTAGCGACTTTTTACAGCCATGTTGTCGTGAGCAATGACTGTAATTTCGTACTCACTGTTGTGGATCGGTCGGAAGTTTATACACACTACACAGCGGAAACGAGATTGGACCGAAAATATTAAACGGTACGACCAACCAAATGAGGCGATAATCGTCCATTTGGGCAGACTTTCGACCATCGTGTCACTACACACACTGACCCGACTTTTGAACAAGCGGTCGTATGTCGGCTGTTTGAGCCGATTATTGGACGAAAACAGTGTAGTGTGTTCCCAGCTTAAAACACTAACATATTGACATATTGATTTGGCAGTTGAAAGGCCAAAGCTAATTTTCATAGAACAATGCAATAATTTTTTACTAGATATACTATGTTATAAATGTTTGGTTTTTTTTTTGTTTTTTTATTTTAAATTGAAGGGGCTATCAAAAATATCTAAGGTCAATCTTGCTATTATTAAATTACCAAACATATTTGTGAATGTTGACATACATGTTTTAAGCTATAAAATATTGTCACATGTGAATGTCACATACATGAGCCTGATAGAACCAGAATGCCCATGATATATAATAATTTGGATAAAATATTCTGGGTTTACATGGGCAGATTGCTATAATATTGCCCAGAACATGTGGGAATTTTTTTTTTAATATACACCATTTTGAAACTGGAAATTACCATACGATTGTGTGGTATTTAGTAGAGGCTATGCGAAGAGTTAAGTGAACATAATGAAACGTGGTGTAAATTATGCTTAATAGCCAACATTTTTCTAACAATGAACATTCTGGAATAGATCATGAATTACCTCTAACTACAAATCTTCATTAATGGTTTGAGCTGTGGCCATCCCTTATTGTAGAAGCAAGATTAAGAACATGATGTCAAGATTTACTTCCAGATCACTTAATATCAGCATAGCATAGTTATTTTTCCACTGCAATAAGATAAAAGTTGGTTTCCGGCCTAATAACACATAATTGTAAATGTACATAGCACATGGCTGGGTAGTGTTTTTAGCAGTAATATGGTTATTACAAACCTGCAGTGATGGTTCAGATATTAGCAAATTAGCACTGTGGTGCTTGCCAGTTTGTTCGCCAGGGTCCTGCATAGGCTCTCACTGCTGTAATTAAATCTAATTATTTAAAACACAGTAATATGCAACCATGTGCAATAATAATTTCTAGAAGACAAACTCAGACTGTGATATTTATTTTTTTCGGTGTTCATTTGCCTGGTTGCTTCATGTCATTCATAGTTTGTTTTTGGGTTTTTTCTTTTATTCTCTGGGCTGCTGATTTGTGACTTTGTGGCTGATCTGGCATGGCAATATTTTAGGGTGTAGTTTTTTAGTTTTTGGGGGCAGCAAAATTCACTGATACTGTTTTCTATATCCATATTTTGTCATCTAAATAGAAAAGTAATCTGCTTTAAATAATACAGGCTTTTGCAGAAATGCATTATTATTATGAAATTCGAGAGGAGTTATAAGCATAAACTCTTCCAGCCAATTTAAAAATCTGAGCTGGTACCAACATTATCTTTTTAACAAATTTGCCTACTCTTTTACTTTTTGGACCTCCCGTCTGGAGGGGATGTACAAGGGGCAAGTGCAGGGAAAGGAGAGTGTGATGACGTTAATCACGTCAACATGGTTATGACCACACTGCGCAGTGCTGCAGTTTGTGACATTGTGCAATGGAGGGCAGGGCCAGGATATTATTCGCAGTGAACTGCGTAATCAAGGTCAAGTTTAGTCTTTGAAAGGTTTTTAGTATATTTGTAAATTTATTTGGATGTGTTCCTAAATAGAAGACTACCTTTCCCTATATTTGCATCTGGCAATGTTTTTTCATGATTGTTTTTTTTTCTTTTTTTGTGTTTTATATTATATTGCATACTCATAGTGGAGACAGCCAGTTTGTGGGCAGAGCAATATTCATAAGAATGCAGCTTTAACAGTTCATTAGTCTATGCATAAGCAGAATACTGGTTCACCCCTAAAATAGATGCCTGCACAGTGTTTAGGCATCAGGTATACCTTAAAGCAGGTGGTGGCATAAAGGTCAATGAAAATCATTCGTTAGATTCAGCACATGTGAACCAAACAAGAGTGTGTCCCACTTTAAGGGGGCATCAAACAGGCATTTTTTCCTAGCTTGTAAAGTACGAACATTCATAGGACTGAAGCACATTGAAGTGAATGTCAGTACGTCTGGTTACTTTTATGTTTCTAATAAATATCTTATTCCAGGGTTGATCCAAAGTGTGAAAGCCAAGTTCCGTTTTCCAGGCTTGCACACATCCCGGCCCAGAGAAATGTTGCTATGTAAATAAGTTTCAAGAGAGGTAGACTAGCCATCGGGCCTAAGTTAATAAAATATATTTTGATTTTTTTTTTTTTTTCCTTAGGTCACTTAGGTCTTGTAGACATGATGAATCCTGGCGAGTCTAAACTGCCTTCTTCCCTGAAACTTGATGGCAAAGAAGATGGACCACCTCCTCTTGAAACAAAGACAAAGGTATTCCCTTCTGCATGTGGTAGTGGTTTTATGGCCTCGCTATGTCACCCATATTGTCTTCCATTATCTGATTCATTTTTCCCTTTTTCTGTTTATTTCTCTGATGCATGTGTGCATCTATGTTGCGAGCCTGTATTTGTTTAGATGGTCTGGATCTGAAAATTACTAGTACTAATGGCATTTAAGCAAAGCAGTGAATATGAGCTTGGGGATGTTAAGCTTGGGGTTTGGACAAGGCTATTGTGACTGGTTTCTCAACTGCAGCCATTTTCCCCTTCTTGCCTTCAGTTCAAGCTTCTGTTGTTGGCCGTCTAAACAGCACTATAGGCAAAAAATAATCATTTGCTTCCCCCCACTTCAAAAATAGGGCAAGCAGCTTGTATCTTATTTTTATTGAGGAGGCAATCCATGCGTAAGCATTTCATGTTTGCTTGAAGTAGGCATGGTGGCTTTGTAACACTAGCCAAGCATTTGCCAAATCTGCACTAATTGCTAGTCAACAAATTAACAATCATGCATCTTATATGCTTGTCTTTTTATCTCACCCTTTTTTCCATACATGCAACATTTTTGCACTACCAGTTGATCTATTTATTTTTGTTTTGCCCTGCTCTTGTCACATTTTGTTTTGTATTCTTCTATCACAGGATAGCTACAGTTCACAGTGTATATCTCAGCCCCCAACCCCAGGCAACCTGCCAGTTTCTTCCCCTTTGTCCCCAAGCTCCGCTAACATCTCCTCCTTTCATGGAGATGAAAGTGATAGCATTAACAGCCCAGGCTGGCCAAAGACTGCATCAAGCCCTGTAAGTGGCCCTATTTTGTTATTTTATAATTGGAAATAATTCTAATTACTGTTAGCATGCCTTAAGTATCTTTTTTTTATTTTTGTGTTTTTTTCTTTGTGGGTTTTTTTTTTTTAAACCTGGCTAAAACAAAATGTGTCTATTCTACTGGAAAAAGTTCACAGCATACCATTGACAAAAATACTGAACAGCTTAAAATAATCTCAATTTAATGTACAATCAGTATATATCACAAAATGTTAATTAGCACTTTAAAATGTGCTTGCCCATTATTTCTTTAGAGTGTAAAAGAACAGACACTTAGGGGCGGATGCAGAGTTGTTTGCAACATGAGAGTATTTCCTCCCATATGCAGATCCATACGCATCTTGAGATGTGTCCGCCTCTACATCATATGTGAGTGGTTTCTGACAAGTTTGATGATACAATGAAGTTAGGGTAGGAACCTAGAGAGAAGTCCTGTTATCTGGGGGTTCATGTTCACACAGTCTAAGTGAGAAGATGGATATAATATTATCTTTATTACAAAAGATGAACATCTAATGTAAACAATAGTTACTCAAAGATATATAGATAGATATAGGATTATTTTGGTTCCATGGTTCAGCAGCGGTTTTAAATCTACCCACGTAAGGTTCCAAAGTCCCAAATATGCTGCAATTGAAATATTTCCACTTAAAGTTTCACGCTCCAACCAAGCTGTAGCAGAGTTCAGTGGCCCTGAGGCAGTTACCTGGGTAATCTAGTCTTCAGATTTTCCGAATCCCTCCGAACAATGAACTCCCAAGAGGTTTTTGCAATCTCGCGGCAGTATAGATAAAACTCCCATCCAAGGTGAATTAAATCTCTGTGGTCCGTCTCTATCTCCTGATGTTCCCGTCTGCTCGGCTAATGCTCTCTATCAATGTGATAGGACTCTGAACCCCAGTCTCCCTGCTCCATCAGGTGAACAGATCCACAAGCAACTCCGGATGGAGTAGCGATACTTGAGTGCACGATGTATTAATAAATTGCGGGTTACGCAGGAGTCACTGTGGAACTGGTGACAAAAACTCTATACCAATCTCATGAAATCTTTGATTATCCTCTAGTCCGCTTTGCAGGCTCCTCTAAAGTTTCCAAGGTGGAAATCCCACCTGCAGGGGTAGTCTCTGGTCAGCTTGTTTCAGGATTGGTTGTGGTGGAAAGATGGTTTGGTGATGGGCAGGGATAAGGATTCCTCCTATGTGTAGCTCTCTCCTGCTGAAAAAAGAACAATATGGCCAGAACTGGTTAACGAGATTCTTAATTCCAGTTGATGAATAGCAGCTCCTCATTTTAACTCCTTACAAGCATGTGTGATGTTTAGGGGCTTTAAGAATTGCAGAGTTCCTGTTTGTCCTGGGGAAAGGGGGTGGAGGTCAGGAAATTGTGTATCCTCCATTCTGCAATCTGTTAAATGTAGTGGGATGAATAACTGCAACCAACCTGGCTTATTTAACAATACTGTGGGCACCCCTTTTTTCATCCCCACCCTGACCATAGCCCAAATATAGAAAAGGTAGTAAAAAGAGGAACACAAGGATAATATTTTAAACAAGCCGTCCATTTGCACACATTCCTTTTGTGTAGGTCCAAAGTGAGAGATAGGGTAGGTGATGCAAATCAGACTCATCTTGTCACAACAAGTCAGCAGCAGCAGCAGCGGATATTGACATCTGCCCTATAGTAGGCCTATATGCATGTTACTGCGACTCTGCAGGTGGGCATAAACGTCAGATACGCAGCGGTCTGCATAGGCATATTTGTGTTTGCCTAGATTCTGAGCATGCGCAAATTGGCTTACGTTCCCACTCTGCATCGGCCCCTTCGAATATAAGTGTTATACCTGTAGATTGTTTCTAAGCGCTCTAACATTGCACTCTCTCTATGGAAATCATTTACTAAATCCAAATATATATGTGGCTATCTTTCGGTATATTTCAGTAAGTCTACAGCGCTTGCTATTTAATGTGTGTTGTTGAACTAACCTTATGTAATATCCTTCTTGACTTAAACTGCTTAGTTGATATTGCTCTTCGTGTTAAGTATGTGGCCAAATTAAATACAGAGCCAGTTGCTTGACGAATGGGCGAGCAACCAGCTTTCCACCTATCTTAAGTTGCTCTGCGTTTGGTTGTTGGTGTCATCAGATTTGTACTGTAGTTAAAGTGAACACTTGATCTTATTCAAAAGACAGGCAATTTCAGATTATCTCGTCCTTTTAATGTATGGGAAGAAATAAGCAAAACAGAAAACTGATCTCATTCCCCAATATTGTTCCAGTGTAAATAGATAATGAAGTGGGACGACTTAATAAAGATTGTAATCTAAAGCTAATTTACAATAGTTAAAATTAGCTAATTTTGCTAAGTGCTAAATTAGATGTTGTAATGTTAGGAAATGTGAAACATGTTTGTACATACATTTTTGAATTAAAATAGTATTGTTATCCATTTGTAAACTATTTGACAATCTACTAGACACCTATCTAGTGTGCTGTAATTCAAATCAGTTTAATACAGAAGTCTGCACCGACTGAGGTCGTTAAAAGTGTCAGAATGGTCTAGCTCAGTGATGGCTAACCTGTGACACTCCAGGTGTTGTGAAACTGCAAATCCCAGCATGCTCTGCCAGCTATCAGCTAGTTATATACTGGCAAAGCATTCTCGGGCTTGTAGTTTTGCAACACCTGGAGTGTCATAGGTTAGCCATCACTGGTCTAGCTTGTTGTAAACTCTAGATCTGGTGTAATTAAAATATTATGTTATTTTTATTATAAAATTAGAATTGAACTTTGCAGTTTAATTAGAAAGAACTGAGTCATTTAGGTTATTATTTAATTCCTCCCTTTTAAAAGCACTCAGTACTTTCTCCTACCCTGCAGATGTCACTGTCTCAATAACTTTCAATTATAGAGATTTGGCTCTCCATATACTGCAGTGGAAACCATGACACCTATAACATTTTTGGTGGTAAGTTTTGAATGTTATATCCTATAAAATGGTAATGTTCTTGTTTTAATCAGTGGAAATGGCTCTACAACATATAATCTTTCAGTAAATTGATGCAACCTACTTTAATATTGTGGCGTAAGAAGCATTAATTAGCTGTAATCCTTAGCAATCAATTAATTATTTAATTTGCTCTGTCTAGTGCAAATTATCAGCCGCTATATATTAAGGATCGTTTCCTCAATTCCATGCTTAATAAAAGAGAATATCAAATGAGGAACTGTTTTCAGTAGGCCCATGTATATGGTGCAGAAAAAAATAACTTGATACATTCATAAAGCAAGTATAGGCGTATCTGCCTATAACTCTACTGTTTACAGTACTTTATATATTTTTTTTTCATTTTAAAATGCTTAAAAAAGGGTATTATTGTTGAAGGGGATACAATGTATAGTGCAAACCACAAAAGTGTGTCTTCTTTTTTGATTGTTTTCGGTTTATCTTACATGAATGCTGTTCATTAATGCTTTACAGCAGGCAGATTAAATCAGTTGAATTATCCATTAGACAACCTAGGATCCCCACCCCTGTAGACACAGAGAGCCCGGTTCACTCTAATCCTTTTTATCTGTGTGTTTGTTTTTGCCAATCCTGTAGATCTTAAGCTCTTACAAGCAAGGCCCACCTTCCTCCTGTTTCCACCCTACTCCCTCTTTCCCATTTCATTCCTACCCTTCCCTTATACCTTTGACAACCCTTACCATCCTTGTAATTGCCCGGGAATCACCCTTTGTAATATGATTTATGTTATGCTTCATATATTACTACTAGTATTTGTTATGCTCGCTCTTCAGTTTTACTTGTTCTATGTAAAGTTTTGTGCACTTTTGTTTGTTTATGTGAACTATGGCTACCTTGCTTGTACTACTATGTATGGCACCGTGGTACTTTGTTGGGCCACCCTATAAATAAACAACAATATTTATATTTTGCAAACAGGAACATCAATATGACAAACATTGATTGAATATATATATATATATATATATATATATATATATATATATATCTATACATATATATATATATATATATTTATATATCTATATATATATATATATAAAAAAAAACAGAAAAAGGAAGCGCCAAACATAGTGTATTATCACCAATTGGTTAAATGTGGAAGTGATTATTCCAAATTAGCCCCGTTGTCACGGGCACTAGGAGTCTTTACCCAGGGATCACCAGGTGATAGGCTTACCAGAGCAGTATAGGTGGTAATATGGTACTCTGGTAGCAGGGTGATCACGGAACAGGAAATAGCAGATGATGAGATGCTCAGGAAAGTCTATGACTAGCAGCACCGGCAATATGGAAGTAGTAATACACGAGGAACTGTATGGACAAAGGACACGTGAAGGTAGTCAGTGGTCTGCGGTAGCAAGTTGTACCACTGCTATAGTGAGGAGGAATGTCCAACAGAAACGAGGAGGTGATGAGAGTCAGCGGTCTGCGGATAGCAAGTTGTACCGCTGTCTGAGTGAAGGAATGGAATCCAAGTGGAGGTATCCGGGGAGTCAGTGGTCTGCGTTAGCAAGTTGTACCACTGCTATGTGAGAGGATACTGGAACGGGTGAAACTGTAAACAGGAGTCAGTGGTCTGCTACTAGCAAGTTGTACCACTGAATATATATGTGAGGAGGTGCACGGGGAGAGACTGCAACACAATATATACACGGGCACCTTGACTTTGATCCACAGTAATATGCACAATATAACTGTATAAATGACTGAACAACACTGCCAATATAGAAAGTCTCTTGAAGAAATCCAGCATGAGATAACACAGTCAATGATGGCAATAGAGTCAGCAGATAGTACACTCCAGAGGAGAACCAACACAGTCAATGATGGCAATAGACTCAGCGGATAGTACACTCCAGAGGAGAACCAACACAGTCCAGCAAGGTATGCAATACACAGCACAGTCAATGGGAAGTATGCATACCGTGGTTCAGGAGAAGGCAGTCAGACAGGAGTGCAGAGATACCTGAAGGGCAGGAGGCCGGCAGGATCCAAAGTCCCTGGATGGGTGAAGCGGTGGTCTAGCAGGTGCAGCGCACAGGTAGGTAGACCAGCAGGGAACACAGGAAGGCGTGGAGAGCGGATCAGCAGTAGATGGATGAGTAGCGCTGAGAAGTAACAGCAGCGGGTCTCTGCGGGAACACGGAGGTAGCCAATAGCAACCAGCAGGTGCAGTAACGATGGGACACCGGAGCAGAGATGAACTGGAACAGTTGGTCACGGAGAGTAGCGGGTAGCAATAGCGGCAGCAGACTCAAGGAAACACGGGAGAGTTGACAAGGGCTGAAGACTGAAGCGCACAGAGGCAGCGGATAGGAATCAGCTAAACAGTCACGATGAAACACAGACGAGTTGCAGGTTGAAGACTGTAGTGCACGGAGGCAGCGGATAGGAATCAGCCAAACAGTCACGATGATGAAACACAGACGAGTTGCAGGTTGAAGCCTGTAGTGCATGGAGGCAGCGGATAGGAATCAGCTGGCAGTCACAATCATGAACAGGTGAGTGGATGTGAATGAAAGACTGTAGTGCACGGAGGCAGCGGATAGGCATCAGCTAACAGTCCCAATGATGCATGGTAGAGTTGAAGTGATTAGAAGACTGTAGTGCACGGAGGCAGCGGATAGGCATCAGCTAACAGTCCCAATGATACATGGTAGAGTTGAAGTGATTAGAAGACTGTAGTGCACGGAGGCAGCGGATAGGAATCAGCTCACAGTCACGATGATACAGTAGATGGTAGAAGTGGTATGGGAACCACAGTAGTAGAAGTGGTTTGGAAACCACAGAGGTAGAAGTGGTTTGGAAACCACAGGAATCAGCTGGGCTGAATAAACGGGGAAACACAGGAACACCTTCAGAGACTCATGGGGAATGAGACTCCAAGATCAGGCAACGTGGTGTTGACCACAGGTGCTTAATATAGGGAGGTTGCCTGATCTGCCAATTTAGTTAAAGGAACATACACTGGAGGTATGGAAAGGGCTGCGCATGCGCAGTCCCTCAGGATGGAGGACGGCCACGGTTCCTAAATGTCCGGGAAGAAGCACTCACAGTCCGGTGAGTGACAGTACCCCCCCTTTTAAAGGTGGGCACAGAACGCCTGGAACCGGGCTTGTCCGGATTTTTGGAATAAAACTTCTTCAGAAGGGCAGGAGCATTAAGATCTTCAGCTTTGATCCATGAACGCTCTTCAGGACCAAAGCCCTTCCAATGAACGAGGAAACGGAGGACTCCTCGCGAAATTTTTGCATCCAATACCTCAGTAATCTCGAAATCCTCCTCCTGATGAACTTGAACTGGCTGCGGTGCTGAGGGAGGAGTCGAGAAACGGTTGATGATGAGAGGTTTGAGCAAGGACACATGGAAGGCATTGGAAATCCGAAGATTCTTAGGAAGAAGAAGTTTAACACATACTGGATTGATAACTTGAATGATCCTATATGGACCAATAAAACGAGGGGCGAATTTCATAGATGGAACCTTCAAACGAATATTTTTGGTAGATAACCAGACACGATCTCCAATTTTTAGTGGTGGAATAGCCCGCCTCTTCTTATCTGCGAAAGACTTATATTTGTTAGATGTCTTCTTTAAACAGGTTTTGACCTGAGACCAGATATTTTTGAAGGTCTGACAAGCAGTCTCCACAGCAGGAACTTGGGTGGGCGGGAGGGCAGGAAATTCCGGAAAAGACGGATGGTGACCGTAGACCACAAAGAATGGAGTTTTGGATGATGACTCATGGTACATGTTGTTATGGGCGAATTCAGCCCAAGGGAGCAATTCTACCCAGTTGTCTTGGTTGGCTGAAGAGAACATCCTAATAAAGGTCTCAAGATCTTGATTGACTCGTTCCGTTTGTCCGTTAGATTGCGGATGGTAAGAAGATGAGAGTGCTAATCGTATGCCCAAGGTTTTACAAAGGGCCCGCCAGAATCTGGAAACGAATTGTACTCCTCTATCCGACACAATCTCAGACGGACATCCATGGATGCGGAAGATTTCTTTAATGAAATGTTCAGCCAGAGTAGACGAGGAAGGTAAACCGGACAGAGGGACGAAATGGGCCATCTTCGAAAATCTGTCTACCACTACCCAAATAGTATTGTGATTCTTACTTGGTGGCAAATCAGTAACGAAATCCATACTAATATGGGTCCAAGGCTTGGACGGAATGGGTAGTGGTCGCAGCAACCCTGCTGGAGTTCTGCGGGAGGATTTGAACTGAGAACATAAATCACAGGAAGCAACAAACTCTTTGACGTCTCTCCTCATTGAAGGCCACCAGTAACTACGAGAGAGAATCTCAAAGGTCTTGTGTTCACCGGCGTGTCCAGAAAAACGAGAGGCATGGAACCACGAAAGGATTTTCCTCCTCAGAGTAGGAGGCACAAGGGTCTTCCCAAATGGTAGCATTTTGGTGGATGAAGCAGCCAGAGAAATACATTTGGGGTCTAGAATAGTATGGTTGGGAACCTCTTCTACATCAGAGGACGTCACAAAAGCTCGAGATAGAGCGTCAGCTTTCTTGTTCTTAGCGGCTGGTTTGAAGGTTATAATTAATTCAAAACGGGAAAAGAAAAGAGACCATCTTGCTTGACGAGGGTTCAAGCATTGAGCAGATTGCAAATATGACAAGTTCTTATGATCCGTGAAGATCGTCACCGGATGGCGAGCTCCTTCCAACAAGTATCTCCATTCCTCTAATGCAGCTTTGATGGCCAGCAACTCCTTGTCCCCGATAGTATAATTTTTCTCTGCGGGCAGAAGACCCCGAGAGTAGAAGGCACAAGGGTGTAATTTTTGTTGCTCCGAGCGTTGGGAGAGAATAGCTCCTAAGCCCACATTAGAGGCATCTACTTCTAGGAAGAAGGGGAGTGTCACATCAGGCTGTCGCAGAATGGGAGCAGACGAGAAGGACTCTTTGAGGATTTGAAAGGCTTGGAGAGCCTCAGATGACCATTGCTTAGTATTAGCCCCTTTCCGAGTTAGGGCCACAATGGGAGATGCAATGGATGAAAAGTCTTGAATGAAGCGTCTATAGTAATTGGCAAAACCTAAAAAACGCTGGATGGCACGAAGAGTAGTTGGCTGAGGCCAATGTAGTACAGCATTTACTTTGTCTGGATCCATCTTCAGGCCAACTCCGGAAACTATATACCCCAAGAATGGAATCTGGGGTAACTCGAATGAACATTTCTCCAATTTACAGAACAACGAGTTTTTCCGTAGTCTGGAGAGGACCTCTGCCACATGTTGGTGATGAGAAGGCAGGTCCTGTGAGAAGATCAATATGTCGTCCAGGTAGACAACGACACATACATATAATAAGTCCCGAAAGATCTCATTGATGAAACCCTGGAAAACCGCGGGGGCATTACACAGCCCGAAGGGCATTACTAAATATTCGTAATGCCCATCTCTGGTGTTAAACGCGGTCTTCCATTCGTCACCGGAACGGATTCTAATTAAATTGTAGGCACCACGAAGATCCAACTTAGTAAATATCCGAGCTCCCTTGATGCGATCAAATAGCTCAGTGATCAGCGGAATGGGATACCGATTCTTGATAGTAATGGCGTTGAGTCCACGAAAATCTATACAAGGGCGTAATGATCCATCCTTCTTTTTGACGAAGAAGAACCCAGCTCCAGCGGGAGAGGTGGAAGGTCGAATGAACCCACGCTGGAGATTCTCCTGTATGTACTCAGATGTGGCTTGAGTTTCAGGTAACGAGAGAGGATAGACCCGGCCCCTGGGAGGAGTCTTGCCAGGTAGAAGGTCGATCGGACAATCCCAAGAACGATGAGGAGGAAGACGTTCAGACTGAGCTTTATCAAAGACATCGGCATATGAAGCATACTGAGGAGGGAGTCCCGGGGAGGAAGATGAGATGGAAGATTGCTGTACTTTAAGAGGAATAACTTGAGAGAGGCAACGATGGTGACATTCAGACCCCCAAGACGTAACTTGAGGGGTGCGCCAGTCAATCTGGGGAGAGTGACACTGAAGCCATGGAAGGCCTAAGACAATCGGACTTGTCGTAACTGGAAGAATTAAAAACGAAATTTCTTCATGGTGTAGTACACCAATCTGAAGGGTTACTGGAGACGTACTCTGGGTGATGAGACCATTGATGAGGCGTGATCCATCTATAGCCGTCACAGTAATGGGTGTTTTTAAAGTGATCACTGGTAGGGACCATTGATTCACTAGTGATTTAGAAATGAAATTTCCTGCTGCTCCGGAATCAATCAATGCCTGTGACTCAAAGGATTTGGTAGCAAAGGAAATCGTAACATCGAAAGCGCAGACTTTAGATTTCATAGACAATGGAGAGGACTCCAGGGACCCTAACTTCACCTCTCCAGAACTAGTTAGGGCCTGGCATTTCCCGATCTCTTAGGGCAAGAGCTGAGCATATGCGTGGAATCAGCACAATAGATACAGAGTCTATTCTTTACTCTTCGATTCCTCTCCTCTGAAGATAATTTGGAACGTCCTATCTCCATGGGAATCGCAGAAGATGGAGCTGGACGAAATTGAGGGTTAGAACGAAGAGGTGCTTTGACAGCCGTTGTTTTCTCAGACTCTCTTTCACGAAATCTCATATCTACACGATGGCAAAGAGAGATCAAATCTTCTAGTGACGAAGGAAGTTCTTGGGTAGTCAGTGCATCCTTAATTTTATCGGAGAGCCCCTGCCAGAAGGCGGCAACTAATGCTTCAGAGTTCCACTGAAGTTCAGAGGCTAAGATCCTAAATTGAATGACATACTGTCCTACTGTATGGGAGCCTTGTCGCAAACGAAGAATGCTGGAAGCAGCGGAGGTCACACGACCTGGTTCATCGAACACACTTCGGAACGTGGAAATGAATTTGGCACTATCTTGTAGAATTGGATCGTTTCTCTCCCACAGAGGGGAGGCCCAAGCCAGGGCTTGTCCAGAAAACAATGAGATAAGATAGGCCACTCTGGAACGATGGGTAGAAAAATTTTGAGGTTGAAGTTCAAAATGGACTGAACATTGGTTAAGGAAACCTCTACAAGTTTTGGGGTCCCCGTCATATTTTGACGGAGTAGGCAGGTGTAGCGTAGGAACTGTAGACACCTGGGGTGGCACTGGGGAAACGGAGGAAAGCACAGGAGCTTCAACATTAGCTGTAACGGTCTGTCCAGATGTTCCTTGGGAGGTTAAAGATTGGTAACATTGAAGTAACAGCTGTTGGCGAGCATCCTGTTGCTCCACACGGCTGACCAGATGCTGCAGCATCTCTTTAGCGGTAGGTTCCGTATCTGGGTCTGTCATGGCCTGATCTTACTGTCACGGGCACTAGGAGTCTTTACCCAGGGATCACCAGGTGATAGGCTTACCAGAGCAGTATAGGTGGTAATATGGTACTCTGGTAGCAGGGTGATCACGGAACAGGAAATAGCAGATGATGAGATGCTCAGGAAAGTCTATGACTAGCAGCACCGGCAATATGGAAGTAGTAATACACGAGGAACTGTATGGACAAAGGACACGTGAAGGTAGTCAGTGGTCTGCGGTAGCAAGTTGTACCACTGCTATAGTGAGGAGGAATGTCCAACAGAAACGAGGAGGTGATGAGAGTCAGCGGTCTGCGGATAGCAAGTTGTACCGCTGTCTGAGTGAAGGAATGGAATCCAAGTGGAGGTATCCGGGGAGTCAGTGGTCTGCGTTAGCAAGTTGTACCACTGCTATGTGAGAGGATACTGGAACGGGTGAAACTGTAAACAGGAGTCAGTGGTCTGCTACTAGCAAGTTGTACCACTGAATATATATGTGAGGAGGTGCACGGGGAGAGACTGCAACACAATATATACACGGGCACCTTGACTTTGATCCACAGTAATATGCACAATATAACTGTATAAATGACTGAACAACACTGCCAATATAGAAAGTCTCTTGAAGAAATCCAGCATGAGATAACACAGTCAATGATGGCAATAGAGTCAGCAGATAGTACACTCCAGAGGAGAACCAACACAGTCAATGATGGCAATAGACTCAGCGGATAGTACACTCCAGAGGAGAACCAACACAGTCCAGCAAGGTATGCAATACACAGCACAGTCAATGGGAAGTATGCATACCGTGGTTCAGGAGAAGGCAGTCAGACAGGAGTGCAGAGATACCTGAAGGGCAGGAGGCCGGCAGGATCCAAAGTCCCTGGATGGGTGAAGCGGTGGTCTAGCAGGTGCAGCGCACAGGTAGGTAGACCAGCAGGGAACACAGGAAGGCGTGGAGAGCGGATCAGCAGTAGATGGATGAGTAGCGCTGAGAAGTAACAGCAGCGGGTCTCTGCGGGAACACGGAGGTAGCCAATAGCAACCAGCAGGTGCAGTAACGATGGGACACCGGAGCAGAGATGAACTGGAACAGTTGGTCACGGAGAGTAGCGGGTAGCAATAGCGGCAGCAGACTCAAGGAAACACGGGAGAGTTGACAAGGGCTGAAGACTGAAGCGCACAGAGGCAGCGGATAGGAATCAGCTAAACAGTCACGATGAAACACAGACGAGTTGCAGGTTGAAGACTGTAGTGCACGGAGGCAGCGGATAGGAATCAGCCAAACAGTCACGATGATGAAACACAGACGAGTTGCAGGTTGAAGCCTGTAGTGCATGGAGGCAGCGGATAGGAATCAGCTGGCAGTCACAATCATGAACAGGTGAGTGGATGTGAATGAAAGACTGTAGTGCACGGAGGCAGCGGATAGGCATCAGCTAACAGTCCCAATGATGCATGGTAGAGTTGAAGTGATTAGAAGACTGTAGTGCACGGAGGCAGCGGATAGGCATCAGCTAACAGTCCCAATGATACATGGTAGAGTTGAAGTGATTAGAAGACTGTAGTGCACGGAGGCAGCGGATAGGAATCAGCTCACAGTCACGATGATACAGTAGATGGTAGAAGTGGTATGGGAACCACAGTAGTAGAAGTGGTTTGGAAACCACAGAGGTAGAAGTGGTTTGGAAACCACAGGAATCAGCTGGGCTGAATAAACGGGGAAACACAGGAACACCTTCAGAGACTCATGGGGAATGAGACTCCAAGATCAGGCAACGTGGTGTTGACCACAGGTGCTTAATATAGGGAGGTTGCCTGATCTGCCAATTTAGTTAAAGGAACATACACTGGAGGTATGGAAAGGGCTGCGCATGCGCAGTCCCTCAGGATGGAGGACGGCCACGGTTCCTAAATGTCCGGGAAGAAGCACTCACAGTCCGGTGAGTGACACCCGTACCAGATAGCAGATGATAGATTGCACATCTCTGTGATATTCCACTGGGATTCAAAGCTGACCTCCAAGTTTGATTCACATACTAGGGCTCAAAAGGAAATAGCAACACAATAGTGTAGTACATTCATGACAAGTGCATAATTTCATAAAAGATAATAAAATTTAATAAACATGGCACATTCCAAAAAGACAAATATATTGCCCGTACATTGGATAAAATATAAGCAGGCTTATCTGTGTTATATAGTTCCGAATAGAACCAAGCATGGACCGGGAACTCCTTCTCCTGCTGTCAGCTGGAACACACAGAAAAAGACACTGCCTCCTTGACGCGTTTCGTCCACAATAGACTTTATCAAAAGGGTTGATAAAGTCTATTGTGGACGAAACGCGTCAAGGAGGCAGTGTCTTTTTCTGTGTGTTCCAGCTGACAGCAGGAGAAGGAGTTCCCGGTCCATGCTTGGTTCTATTCGGAACTATATAACACAGATAAGCCTGCTTATATTTTATCCAATGTACGGGCAATATATTTGTCTTTTTGGAATGTGCCATGTTTATTAAATTTTATTATCTTTTATGAAATTATGCACTTGTCATGAATGTACTACACTATTGTGTTGCTATTTCCTTTTGAGCCCTAGTATGTGAATCAAACTTGGAGGTCAGCTTTGAATCCCAGTGGAATATCACAGAGATGTGCAATCTATCATCTGCTATCTGGTACGGGGCTAATTTGGAATAATCACTTCCACATTTAACCAATTGGTGATAATACACTATGTTTGGCGCTTCCTTTTTCTGTTTTTTGCTATAGGTTTACATCTGCAATCTGATGTACAAACGCGAAGCAGCCTACTGTATGTGATTTTATGTATTTATGAGCACGTTTGTTTCACGTGTTTTAATTCACACTGAGCGCCGTTGTCTTTTTCACTATTTTATATATATATATATATATATATATATATATATATATATATATCTATATATGTGTATATATATATATATAGATTGTATACGTGTCTATAATAATTTTCAGTACATATGGAAGGAGTGCTTTAGTATTGTATTATTGATTGTGCCATAACTAGTAACCTTTACTTCTAAACACCTGCAGGTGAGGTGTGTACGTACACTGGTGTTTCTAATGATATTTGGTCATTTTTAATGCTCTTACCCTCTTTCCATATAATGCAGAAAGCCATCTCTTCAACTTCCACCGGAGAGAAGATCACAAAGCTGTATGAGTTGGGAAGTGAACCTGAACGTAAAATGTGGGTGGACCGGTACTTGACCTTTATGGAAGAGAGAGGAACACCAGTTGCAACGCTTCCTGCTGTAGGAAGAAAGCCCCTTGACTTGGTCAGGCTTTACTTCTGTGTCAAAGAGATTGGAGGCTTAGCCCAGGTATGATGAAAATGAATATGTGAGCATTCAACAACATTTCAAACAACTTTGGTAATGAGGTCATTCCCTGTATGTAGACAAGTGCACTTTTATTTTTCACAAGATTTTTGCCTTTTCTATTGTTTTATAGATTTGTGGCTCAAGCTTTTAGAATTTTTTAGCAATAGGAAGACTAAGGCTTTGAACACGTGGTAAATCATATGTCGGGGGCATTACTAGGTTCTTAACATGTCCAGGACTTGGTCTTATAACAAAGCTCAAAATGTCAGAACAAAGAGGAAGAAGAAAAAGAGAAATATGCTATTGGAGGCACTCAGCGATCTTCTTGTTAATAAAATATCTAATTCTTTATTAGTTAAACTTAAAATTTAGAATTAATCCCTCCTAATGCAATAGTGAAATATTAAAACAATAAGGTGACAACTAAAGTGAATTAAAATAGCAAAAGTTATTTGCTATGCCCCGCTACTTTGTATACTTCAATTGTTGTATCAATTAGTCATAAATTCTAATGTATTATAGTATGAGTCACTCCATTGTAATACTAACTTAATAAGATTTGATTCTACTCAGTTAGTGATATGACCGTTATATTATTTGTATCAACCAAATTGACTGCAGTTCATTATATTGTAACGTTTGTGGAGGGTAATCCTACATATTAACTCAATAAGGTCTCTCTCTAGCGTTTACTCTGCTTATTCATTATTCTAGTAGTGCCTTATCCAGGTAATCCTATATGGTTACTTAGTATACCTATTGTAGGACACCTAATATAGTACTTGTAACTGCTGCAAGATCTCAATCATTCCGTTTACACAATCTCACACACACATGCTAATATGTGAAGCCCAATAAGGGTTAAGCGCTATCTATAGTCATTATTAAGTTAGCCAAAATAAAAAGGGGTGAAGATATGCAGTAGTAAGGCAAACACCAAACGCGGTTTTTCGCTACTCACTTTTTCACAGCAACCAGAAATGAGGAAGAATGAAGGTATTTATGCAGTAAAACACGCCTACCCGTCTGATGTGTACCACTCCGATAGGTGGAGCCCCGTGTCATGTAATTCCTATGATTGATGATGTGTATAACCTATCCTGTTAGTGAAATTAACGTTAACTCGCACCCTGGAGTTGATCATTGGTAGATCAAACCTCCAGACTGCAGCATGTAAACAAAGGGATATGCGAAGCATTACATTAAAGCCTATTAATCTTATTATTAATCTATACATAATCCTTCCTTGATCTGGACATTAAATTGATCCCCATATGGTAAGGTAAGTATTTTTGAAAGTGAAATTATTACAATAATCAATCAAAATATAAGATTAATTATATAAATAATTAAAAGTGAAAATAAATGTGACTTGTGAAACTAAACAATAACAATTCAACATATGTGCAATATAATAATACCCATATAGACAAAAAATAAAAAGGCTATTAATGTGTAACATAGAACTTATTATGGTACTAAATTATTAACCATACCTTTTTTATTAAATACTATTGAAAGTGAATGATACAGGTTATGTGTACCCTACATCATTTAAGAGTGGTAAAAATAAATTAAGTACCTAGTACAATACTTCTGTACTGCCAAGGTATACAATAAACAGTGTGACAATGCAAAAAAAATGTGGCTATAATCTCATATTGTGAAGAATAAGTATTCAAAACTCAGGATAATATGATTCTAATTTATAGGTAGACCATAAGATTATTAAAGTCATTCAGGCCATTTGGAATCAGACTATTCATCATAAAGATTTGTCTAGCTTCTCGTTTAAGGAGTTTGTCGAAGTCAGCAAATTGGATAAAGTCATTTCAATTAAAATCGAGCAAACTTGGTTGTCTTTGTCTGAAAAGATGCGTACGGTACGCTACGGCGTACAAGGGCACGCTACGGCGTGGAAGGGCGTACGCAGCTACTACACGTGGCAGCAACAGTATTTGGTCTTTTACCATACATTCGCACAAACACGCATACTTGTAAAATAGTACACATTAATGGTAGTTGCAACACATAGTCAGTTATGTCGAAATATATTAGTATTTATGTGTTATAATATAAGTTATATGCACATTAGTGAAATATATTGAACAGGTTGAAGGAATCATATCATGTGTGGTATCATAATAAACCTCTTAACATTTGCTACTGTTTGGTTCACTCTGCGAAGGAATCGCAGAGTGCATACACAAGTTATGAATGATAGGGAATTATGAACTACTTAAGACTAAGGAATCTTGGCGGGCAGAGCAAAGCATACCCCCTGGAGAGATGACCCCCTCCTTTGGATTCCTTAGGATGAACTAGCCAATGATTGACAACCCCTTGGACCTTCCTTAAACCTGGACCAATAGAAGCAAGCTATACCATCTTCATTGTATTACTGTATTTCTGTGTGCATATAAGCAGCAGCTTCACATCTAGTGTTCAGACATCTTGTCCCCAGACTTCAGGATTGAATGACTGCACACTGGATCCAGAGAGCCTGCGATAAGTAACGGCTGTACTTATTATTATTTCGCTTGAATTATTCTGCTACTTTTTGAGAATAAATCTTTGTGCTTTGGAAACACAAATCGAGGTTAGACAATCGTTATTGGTTAGCGACAATACACACTTAACAATTTGGGGGCTCATCAGCTTTGGAGGTTTCGTTGCCGATGACACGCAAGACCAACAGATTTCGGTTCCGCAACAAAGGGTGGAGACGCGTCATAAACGGGTAAAAACGCAATGTGTTCAAAATCTGAATTTTACTCTGTGTTGTGAAACCGAATGTCCGTTTTGCATTGTCTAGGGCATGCTAACTAGAACTTAGGGACAAAAGAGAAAACTGTTTCTTTTTACTGTCATTGTGCGTTTTAACTGTATTGCATTGTATAGCGTATGTGTATTTCCGGCTGTGCGTACGCGAACTTCCGGTAGATTTGCCACGTGGTTAAACAATCGTTTTGATAGTTATACATGCATAGTTTAAATCACTTGTGAAAACCTCTGGGACATTATTACTATTGTTGGGAATTCTTTTATTTTCTGCGCAGAAAAGGTGCATGTCGTGTGATTTGTTGACTTTAAATACACTAAGGTTTTATCTATTGTAAAATAGAGTGTCAGTTGCTGTTTGACGAGGCAGGTGCCCAACTGGTGTACGGTATACAAGGCAGGTAAACCTGGGGCGGAAACTGAATAAGTTTTCGCGACGTGCACCCAAGGGTAATCGTATCGCTTACAGATTAGCTTTAAGCGTTGCGATTGCACCGCACGGCAAGGAAAGCCGTGAGTGTGACTTGGGAGTAACGGGGAGGAATTACGTTGGTAAGGCTGGTAATTGACTTTACCGGATGCTGCCAAGCGTAATAAACTCAACAGATTTTGTTAGAGAGTCAGGGGTGATCAGGAAGCTGATAACCCTTTAGTCCGCATTGATATTTCTGTATTAGGGGTCCTTGTTTAATACGAGAGGAAGCGAGTGGACGCGGCTTGTAGCAAATACGTCCACAGGCGGTAAAATATCTCTAGCGGTAGTGTTGAAAATTAGTGGCTGAATATTGTGTTATTTCTGGAACCCTATTTTGTGGCAGGATATTGTGATATTTCTGGGACCCTATTGTTCAATATGGGTGCTAAGCAAATGCTAGAGAAGGCCAAGGTACTGCCTAAGGAAGGTCCTATTGGTTCAGCGAGATTTCTCATGTGTAAGAAATATGGTGCATACGCAACTGCGTATTGCGACACGTGGGTCAAGATGACCAAAGATTGTGATAGGCCTTTCCCAACAATAGTGAGTTTTAATGCAGAGGTACTAAATACTGTAAAAGATAAAGTATGGTTGATTAAGTCAACGAAAGTGAGAAATAGACATAATGATTGTTTAAAATTGTGGCAAATGGAAGGTAACACGTGGCAGAGCAGCGAATGCACCGTGGAAGTAGGCGTGGCGAAAAGCATGCGTAGGGCGGAAGTAGCCGTTGAGAAGCGTGGCAAACTCAGCGCAAGCGCGCCCCCGCCACCTTATGTGGCGGGAGGGTTAAGTACAGCCGTTATTAAAACTGAGAAAAGGAAAATTGCTAAGTTATATCCTGTTTTAAGTCAGTTCAAAACAAATGTATCAGAAGATGAAGATGAACCCACTGTGATTTCAGCCATTGCTCATGCTGTTAATATGCTAGAGGTTCAGCGTAAGTATGGGAAAGGAGCAATGGTTGAGATAGGTGAGTGTACTGTGATCACTAGGAGTGATAGCGTTCTAAATCTTGAAACAGCAGATCCGGTAGTGACTTCTGAAACCAGGGAACCAGTGGGTGCGTACCCTGTCCGCACAATATCAGTTCCCAATGGGAAACCGGATAAGGATGGTGTAGTTCCTTTAAGAAATGTTACAATGCATTGTCCTTGGACTAGATCAGAGTTACGTTCCATTATGACTGAATTCCCAGATCCTAGAAAAGAGTTGGCAAAATGTCAGAAATTTGTTAAAGACTTAGGAAATGCACACGAACCAACCAATAAGGATTGGCGGGTAGTGTTGAGGGCGTGTCTTCCTCCCCATACTGACATACAAAAATTTATTAGAGATTGTTTGTTGGACGAAGATGACACCTTGACTGATGAGATTAACCAAGAAAATATAGAACAAATTGTCAAACACTTAGCCATCTATTTTCCAGTAGTAGTAAATTGGAGTAAGATTTTCACCATAAAACAAAAAGATAGTGAAACTGCAGTGGACTATTTTGGCAGAGCTCTTGCATCAATAACACGGTTCACTGGGATATCCAACATAGGTGAAGACCCACATCACAGAGAGGTAGCTGTAGGAGTGTTAATGGATGGCCTCAGAGAAAATTTAAAGATGAGAGTACAAACCTCAACCCCTGGTTGGAGGGGCAGCACAGTAGATTCTCTTAGAGAGATTGCTGTGGAACACGACAAAAATATTTTTAGGAAAAGGGAAGAAAAGAGTGACAAGTTGATGACGGTGAGTATACAAGCATTAGAGGGAATGCATACACGACCACCAGCATATAACCCACATAACCGGAAACGCAGAATGTTGAGATGTTATAATTGCAAAGAAGAAGGGCATATGAGAAAAGATTGTACAAAGGGAAGGTATAATCCTAATGAAGGATCACATAGATATCCTCCAAGGAGGGATTCACATAGACTAGAAGACTCACACCTGCCCGCACACGTTATAGCAGCAAATGCTGCGCGGGAAAGCAATAATCAGCGCTAGGGGTCAGGTCATACCTGTAGTCTACAGCCAGGGAGGTTAACTGAGAGTCAGAGAGAAGAACCAACAATAATAGTTGACATAGCTGGTAGAAAACAAACTTTTCTTGTAGATACAGGGGCGGCCAGATCTGTGATAACCTCTCCTTTTAATCTACAGGTGACCAGTAAAACTATTCCAGCTATGGGGGTAACGGGAAGAGTGTTACATTATCCTCTAACTAAACCTGCTGAAGTTACTATCGGGCCCCTGCATACCAAGCATTCGTTTCTCTTGGCTGCGGCGGCTCCTACTAACTTGCTAGGGAGAGACTTGTTATGTAAAATGGGATGTGTCATATACTGTACTTCAGATGGTGTGTTCCTAGATATACCCGATAAGGTCGCTCATGAGGTACAGGACATATTGGACACCCCTCGAAGGTTAATGTTACACTCTACTGTTATAGAACACAGTCCATCTCAAGTAAAGGGGATGTTGCTGGAAATACCAGGTTCACTATGGACCAAAGATGGACAGGACACTGGACTGATGGCAAACGTAGCCCCTGTCATGGTCAATCTAAAAAGTGGTAGGATAGCTCCAAAAATCCCACAGTATCCATTAAAACCGGAGGTGGAACTAGGGGTATATCCTGTTATTGAAAGGCTGTTACAACAAGGGATTTTAATTCGTACAGCCAGTACAGCAAATAGTCCCATTTTCCCTGTGAAGAAGAGTGGGGGGAGGGGCTATAGATTAGTCCAGGACTTAAGGGGAATTAATAAAGTCGTTGAGAGCCAATTCCCCGTAGTGCCAAAACCAGCTGTCATCCTCATGCAGATACCACCGTCTGCTAGTCACTTTACTGTCATTGACCTATGTTCTGCTTACTTCTCAGTCCCTCTTCACCCTGACTGCCAATACCTTTTTGCATTCTCCTACCGGGGAGTGCAATACACATGGACCAGACTACCCCAGGGGTTCATTGACAGCTCCAGTATTTTCTCCCGAGCCTTACATGACTGTTTGCAATCCTTTCAACCCCACAATGGGTCTGTTCTAATTCAATATGTGGATGATTTGTTGCTGTGCTCTAATTCTTTTATGTCATGTTTACATGATACTAAATTGTTGTTGCTTCATCATTCACAAACAGGGCACAAGGTGGCAAAGGATAAATTACAGCCATGTCAGACTAAGGTCAAATACTTAGGACACTGCCTCACTAAGGGGCTAAGACACCTGACAACCGACAGGATTGAGGCCATACAACACATGACTCTGCCGCAGAGCCAGAAGCAGATTCGTACTTTCCTGGGGATGTGTGGATACTGTAGATCCTGGATCCCAGGTTTTTCTATTCTGGCATTACCATTGCAGGAGCTAGTCTCTTTGTCAAAACCAGAACATGTTGTACACACAGAAGAGTCAGATCAAGCGTTCTTTAATCTTAAAGATAGTCTGACTAGAGCACCTGCATTGGGAATACCTGATTATGAAAAGCCTTTTGAGCTATACTGTACGGAAGCTGATGGTTGTGCAGCAGGTGTCCTCACACAGAAACATGGTGACGCTAGAAGACCGGTAGCATACTACAGTGCACAATTGGACACTGTGGCAAGATCACTCCCAACATGTCTCAGAAGTGTAGCAGCAACTGCTCTTCTGGTAAGTAAGAGCGAGGACGTAGTATTAGGACATAATTCAACTGTCTATACACCCCATGCTGTATCAGCTCTGTTAAATTCAGCCCAAACCAGACATGCTTCTTCAGCTAGATTCACAAAGTGGGAACTAGCCCTGATGGCACCCTCAAACATCACCATCAAACGATGTAGCACTTTAAATCCAGCTACATACCTTCCATATGTGTCTCTAGAGACACAAAGGGTGGGAGGTGAGGAGACCCTGGTTGATGATGAGTTAGGCAAGAATACTGACACGCATGACTGTATGGAACACCTGAATCAGACCTTTACTGCAAGGCCCGACATACGTGACACCCCCCTAGAAAATGTAGATTTTACGTTTTATACAGACGGTAGTTGTCATAGACAGACAGAGACGGGAGAGCTATGTACTGGTTACGCTGTTGTAGACGATCAGGATTGGGTAGAAGCTGAACCCCTTGGTCCACCTCACTCAGCCCAGGTGGCGGAACTAGTAGCACTAAGGAGAGCGTGTGAGTTGGCAGAGGGTAAATCAGCCAATATATATACTAACTCTAGGTATGCCTTCGGGGTAGTGCACGATTTTGGGGCCCTTTAGCGTCTTAGAAACTTTACGACAGCAGCAGGTACGCCAGTGGCACACTCACAACACATAAAAGGACTTCTGACAGCAATACAGTTACCCAGAACAGTAGCCGTCATAAAGTGCAAAGCCCATACCTTTGAAAAAGACCCAGGGGTAAATGTATGAATCTCCGGCATGTTCAGCCTCTTCAGCGCTTAAATTTAAAGCGGCGCTGCATTGTAAAGGGAAGATTCCCTTTACAATGCAGCGCAGCTTTAAATTTAAGCGCTGAAGAGGCTGAACACGTCGGAGATGAAGAATCCGGAGATTCATACATTTACCCCCCAGTGTTATTGGGCAACAACAGGGCAGACTAAGCTGCTAAATGGGCAGCAGGGCAACCTATGACTGTATCGACCGAGACTATGATGGTTTTTCAGACATTAGACATGCAGAAACTAATTGAAATGCAAGATTTGTGTTCCCTGCAGGAAAAGGCGGTCTGGAAGGCGAAGGGATGTGGTCAAGAGTCCTCAGGACTCTGGAGGGATGGATGGACAAGTTAAGCCTGTAGCTCCCCGAACGTACTATCCAAGCCTGGCTGAAGCAGCACACGGCCTGACTCACCTGGGTAAAGAAGGTATGTGCAAACTGGTGAGAGCATACTGGTGTGCTCCTGGATTTTCCTCTCAGGCTGGTAAAAAGGCAATGTCATGTCTTACTTGTTAGAGGAAAAATGTCGGGAAAACTATTCCAACTGAGCCATCCCACATCCCTCCTACAGACGGACCTTTTTTAGGTAATACAAATTGACTATATCCAATTACCACCGTGCAGGAATCTAAAGTATGTGTTAGTTTGTATTGATGTGTTTTCCGGTTGGGTAGAAGCATATCCGGCAGCCACTAATACTGCTGTGTTCACTGCAAAGAAAATTGTACAAGACTTTGTATGTAGGTTCGGTATCCCTAGAATCATTGAAGGTGATAGGGGTACCCACTTTACTGGTGATATCTTCCAAAATATGTGTAAACTCATGGGAATCGGTAGCAGACTTCACACCCCTTACCGACCACAAGCCAGTGGTAAGGTGGAGAGAGTAAATGGTACTATAAAGAACAAACTTGGTAAGGTAATGGCTGAAACTGGGTTGGCATGGCCTGAGGCTTTGCCATTGGTCCTCCATAGCATTCGGACCACTCCTAGACCTCCTCTTAATCTGTCCCCCTTTGAGATACTGTTCGGACGACAACCTCATTTGATCGTGAGTCCACAATAATGAAGTGACTGTACAATATCTTATAAGAATGAGTAGACAGCTAAAGCAACAACAACAAAAACTAAAAATGCTGTCACCTGGTATGCCAGAAACGAACTGTCATGATGTTGAACCTGGAGACTATGTTATGATCCGCGATATCTGTTTAAGATCATCATCTAGCAACAGAACATTCCAATGTCTTTGAAAGATCTCTGAAATTTCTTTCCATTCATTGCAGAATGAATCAATCATTCTTACTCCAGAATCCTGAACTTTTACCTCTGGAGATGGATAAATTAACAAGTCTCTATTTCTTTCTTGGACAGAATGCACTGCTTTTCGTATTATTTTATTATTATAACCACGTCGTTTTAATCTCATCTGTAATTCCTAAGATCTAATCTGGAAAGTTTTTTCATCTGAGCAGTTGCGTTTGGTCCTAAGAAGTTAACCCTTAGGTAGGCCTCTAATAACAGGAGGAAAATGTGAACTTGTGTAGTGTAATAAGTTGTTGGTAGCTGTAGATTTCCTATAAATATCGGTACACAGTCTACGCTCTCTGTTGATTTGTATTTTTAAATCAAGAAAATTGATGGTATTTTCATGTATCTCTGAAGTCAATTTTCAAATTAAGATTGTTTCTATTCAGAACTCCAGTGAATTCATGAAACAAATTTTCCTGTCCATCCCACAAAATCAGAATGTCATCTATATAACGAAGCCATAATAATAATTATCATCGAATAGAAAGTAGTTCTTAGTCAAAACAAAATCAAAAATTTCAATGAGGAACGTAATAAATTCACTATGGGTCTTCATGTCTAAAAAGTGTTGAACTACCTTAATACCATTTTGGTGTAATATATTGGTATACAGGGATTCCACATCAAAGGATGCCAACATTGTTTCATGGTTCACTGATAAATCAATGATCTTAACTAATACATCTAAAGTATCTCTTGTGTATGAGGGCAAACCCGTCACAAATTCATGTAGATGTTGATCTATAAATTGACTGGCTTTTTCAGTTAAGCGTCCAACCCCTGAGACTATAGGTCTCCCTGGTGGAACTTTGTCATTCTTATGAATTTTTGGTAAAGCGTAAAAAGTTGGAATTCTCAGGTTTTCTACCAAAAGAAATTCATAATCCGTTTTTTTATATTATTCCATTATGAAACACTTGTTTTATTAAATTCATATATAATGCCAAAAAGTTTGCAGTAGCGTTGAAGATAAGTCTTTTATAGCATGAAGTATCATCAAGTTGGCGGTATACCTCAGCCTTATACATTGAGACTGGCCATAAGACGATGTTCCCCCCTTTGTCAGAGGGTTTAATCTGTTAAGAGCGTTTTGTCGGTATCCAATAACGATTGTCGAATCTCGATTTGTGTTTCCAACGCACAGATATTTATTCTCAAAAAGTAGCAGAATAATTCAAGCGAAATGATAATAAGTACAGCCGTTACTTATCGCAGGCGCTCTGGATCCAGTGAACAGTCATTCAGTCCTGAAGTCTGTGGTCAAGGTGACTGAACACTAGATGAGGAGCTGCTGCTTATATGCAAACAGAAATACAGTAAAACAATGCAAAGGTGTGGCTTGCTTCTATCGGTCCAGGTTTCAGGAGGGTCCAGGGGGTTGCAGATCATAGGCTAGTTTAAGCTCAGGAATCCAAAGGAGGGGGTCATCTCTCCAGGGGATGGGTTCTAATCTTCCCGCCAAGATTTCTAATCATAATAGTCCATAATTCCTTAACATTAATAACTTGCGTATGCACTCTGCGATCCCTTCGCAGAGTGAACTGGTCAGTCGCAAATGTGAAGGGGATTAGTATGATACCACACATGACATGATTCCTTCAACGTGTACCATATGTTTTACTGATATGCATATAACTTATAATATTACACAAACTCTACTATATTTCGACATAAATAACTATGTGCTGCAACTAACATTAATGTGTACTATTTTACAAATGTGTGTGTTTGTGCGAATGTATGTAAAAGTGTAAATACTGTTTGTGCCACGTGTTTCGGCCACCTACGCCCTTTCACGTCGTAGCGTGCCATATGCATCTTTTCAGACAAAGACAACCAAGTTTGCTTGATTTTAATTGAAGTGACTTTATCCAATTTGCTGACTTCGACAGCCCCACCCTTTGATAGTGTAATAAACTATCACCTAATCACCGTTTCAAGTTCAGGGTTATACAACACTTCTTCACAGACCATGATCTCGGTATTTTGTACCACCCTCTCAGTCTCGTTCTCAGTATTTCTCCTAGAAGACTGTTTTCCACACTTCAACACAGTAGGAACACATTTGACACATAAACCAATTGCTAAGATGACACCCAGTATAAGGAGAAGGAGCTTACCTATACTAGCAACCATTTCCTGTACCCACTCCCCCAGACCAGAGAACCATTTCACAGGGTTCAACCATGAGAACCAACCTGCCACCTTTTCACCGACCTCATATAACGAAGAATTATGGTTCCTTCGAAATTCCCATTTCAGTTGCAGAATTTCATCCATCTTCCGGTCTATAACCTCCTAGGGTCATCCGTATTATTGGTGATGTACGCGCAACATTTGACACCGAACTGGGTGGCCAGTGTCACACAGTACCCACCAGTAATAGAGATGAAATAATTAAGTACCAGTCTATGTTGCACCAACTCCTTCTTGTACGCTTGTAGCTCCCTTCCAGTATACCTGAATGTGTCATCATACATCTCGGTGATATTGTCTATTAATTTAGCTAGGTCTTGGATATATTTAAAGTTTAACGTTCCCCGAGCGGTCCTGGTGAGATCTAGAGAAACCATAACTTGAAAACTCGCGGTTTTACTAATCAATTTTGTAGCTATGGGTTCCTCACCAGGAATCAAATTTCTCTTGTCACGGTGTTCATACTATGTGTGTATGTATGGTGGTGATGTAGTCTTGTGAATACCAACCATTTCTTCATGAGTAATAGTCATGATTTCAGGAGCCAGTTTAGCTGAGAAACACAAGCCCTTTGAACTCGGAGTCACCCAGGAATAAGCTTTCCTCCTACAAACAAAATACACATCATCAGGGAGAACATAAGGAACGGTATGTCCATTAATTATATCACACAGAGTTTTGATAAAACTACCCATGCCTAGTGTCTCCATTTGCTCAAGACACGTGTCAGCATGGATGACATTCTTACAATTATCTATAGAGACTTTTCCAATGGATACTTTATGTTTGGTTATACGCCCTAATTTGTGACTTCCATCAACATTCCTGCTTATTGGTGGCCTTAGTCTCCCTCCAAAATTAGCGTGGCGAGCCATTGTCTGATCTGATAGGTCAGCTTCCCAATTCTCCAGACGCTTTGCATGAGAGATATTTAGGCACAGCAAAGATCTGTCTACAGAGTATTGTCGAAGCGTCAGACTAGGGGACCTAGTGTTATTGTACCTCCCCTCTATGGGCCTCCCACCCCTCAATTCGAGTACTTCGGAGATGTTTAATGGGAATGGCACTAGCCCTATGTTATGCTGCCCCTGCAGAACATGAGAGCACACCCAGCACTCTGTTTGGTTTAGGACCTTACCCACCAAGGAGTGATAATCCTCCAGAGGATGCCTGCCCACATTCAGATTACCTGTGGACTGGCATCGCTGGATGCATCTCTCTTCAACTAGGGAGTCACAGAACTTGCAGATACAATACTCATCAGACAATAGCCCCTCACACTGTCTCCGAGTTCCCGAGCTAGCAGACCTTTTCATAACCCCTGGACCAAGCTTGATGATGGACTGCTCTGTGTATTCTAATAACTTTTCCTCGATCTCCATTTCATCCGTATCACTGCCAGAACCTTCCTCTGTCCTCCATCCTCCTTCACAAAAATAGAATGTCCTAGAAAAAGTAAAAACAAGGAAAATTCTGGAACAAAAGAAAAACAAAAACTGCCACGCCATAGCTGGAAAGATAGTTCTGTTGCAACGTCTCTGGTTCAGATGTCTTGAATGCGGGCCTTAGGTCTCCCGTAACAGATTTACGAGTGACAGATCTGTGTCGTCGGTCTCAGTTTTATCTTGCACTTTCTCCGGGTTATTGACTCTCCTGCAGTGTGTGGAATGGACCCAAGTGTCTCTCTCTGCAACCTTCAGTGATGTAGTACTGGTCAGCAGCACGTGGTACGGGCCTTTCCAATGGTCTGTTAAACAACCTGAATGTAAGAAATTGCGGATCATTTCATAGTCTCCAGGTTCAACATCACGACAGTTAGTTTCTGGCTTACGAGGTGACAGCATTTTGAGTTTTTGTTGTTGTTGTTTTAGCTGTCTGCTCATTTTGATAAGATATTTTACAGTCACTTCATTATTACACTTTAAGACGTCTTGCGGACTCACGATCAAATGAGGTTGTCGGCCGAACGGTATCTCAAAGGGGGACAGATTAAGAGGAGGTCTAGCAGTGGTTCGGATGCTATGGAGGACTAGTGGCAAAGCTTGAGGCCACGCTAACCCAGTTTCAGCCATTACCTCACCAAGCTTGTTCTTAATGGTACCATTTACTCTTTCCACCTTACCACTGGCTTGTGGTCGGTAAGGGGTGTGAAGTCTGCTACTGATTCCCATGAGTTTACACATATTTTGGAAGATATCACCAGTAAAGTGGGTACCCCTATCACTTTCAATGATTCTAGGGATACCGAACCTACACACAAAATCTTGTACAATTTTCTTTGCAGTGAACACAGCAGTATTAGTGGCTGCCGGATATGCTTCTACCCAACCGGAAAACACATCAATACATACTAACACATACTTTTGATTCCTGCACTGTGGTAATTGGATATAGTCAATTTGTATTACCTGAAAAAGGTCCGTCTGTAGGAGGGATGTGGGATGGCTCAGTTGGAATAGTTTTCCCGACATTTTTCCTTAAACAAGTAAGACATGACATTGCTTTCTTACCAGCCTGAGAGGAAAATCCAGGAGCACACCAGTATGCTCTCACCAGTTTGCACATACCTTCTTTGCCCAGGTGAGTCAGACCGTGTGCTGCTTCAGCCAGGCTTGGATAGTACGTTCGGGGAGCTACAGGCTTACCTTGTCCTTCCCTCCAGAGTCCTGAGGACTCTTGACCACATCCCTTCACCTTCCAGACCGCCTTTTCCTGCAGGGAACACAAATCTTGCATGTCAATTAATTTCAGCATGTCTAATGTCTGAAAAACCATCATAGTCTCGGTCGATACAGTCATAGGTTGCCCTGCTGCCCATTTAGCAGCTTCGTCTGCCCTGTTGTTGCCCAATGACACCGGGTCTTCTTCAAAGGTATGGGCTTTGCACTTTATGATGGCTACCGTTCGGGGTAACTGTATCGCTTTCAGAAGTCCTTTTATGTGTTGTGAGTGTGCCACTGGCGTACCTGCTGCTGTCGTAAAGTTTCTAAGATGCCAAAGGGACCCAAAATCATTCACTACCCCGAAGGCGTACCTAGAGTCAGTATTTATATTGGCTGATTTACCCTCTGCCAATTCACACACTCTCCTTAGTGCTACTAGTTCCGCCACTTGGACTGAGTGAGGTGGGCCAAGGGGTTCAGCTTCTACCACATCCTGATCGTCTACAACAGCATAACCAGTACATAGCTCTCCCGTCTCTGTCTGTCTATGACAACTTCCGTCTGTATAAAACGTAAAATCTACGTTCAGGTGTTCCATACAATCATGTGTATCAGTACTCTTGCCTAACTCATCATCGACCAGGGTCTCCTCACCTCCCACCCTTTGTGTCTCTAGAGACACATATGGAAGGTATGTAGCTGGATTTAAGGTGCTACTTCGTTTGATGGTGATGTTTGAGGGTGCCATCAGAGCTAGTTACCACTTTGTGAATCTAGCTGAAGAAACATGTCTGGTTTGAGCTGAATTTAACAGAGCTGATACAGCATGGGGTGTATAGACAGTTGAATTATGTCCTAATACTACGTCCTCGCTCTTACTTACCAGAAGAGCAGTTGCTGCTACACTTCTGAGACATGTTGGGAGTGATCTAGCCACAGTGTCCAATTGTGCACTGTAGTATGCTACCGGTCTGCTAGCGTCACCATGTTTCTGTGTGAGGACACCTGCTGCACAACCATCAGCTTCCGTACAGTATAGCTGAAAAGGCTTTTCATAATCAGGTATTCCCAATGCAGGTGCTCTAGTCAGACTATCTTTAAGATTAAAGAACGCTTGCTCTGACTCTTCTGTGTGTACAACACGTTCTGGTTTTGAGGAAGAGACTAGTTCCTGCAATGGTAATGCCAGAATAGAAAAAACTGGGATCCAGGATCTACAGTATCCACACATCCCCAAGAAGGTACGAATTTGCTTCTGGCTCTGCGGCAGAGTCATGTGTTGTATGGCCTCAATTCTGTCAGATGTCTTAGCCCCTGGGTGAGACAGTGTCCTAAGTATTTGACCTTAGTCTGACATGGCTGTAACTTGTCCTTTGCCACTTTATGCCCTTTTTGCGAGAGATGGAGCAATAAAAATTTAGAATCAGCGCACAACAACAAATCGTCCACATATTGAATTAGAACAGACCCATTGCTAGGCTGGAAAGTTTGTAAACAGTCATGTAAGGCTTGAGAAAAAATACTGGGGCTGTCAATGAAACCCTGGGGCAGTCTGGTCTATATGTGTTATCACAGATCTGGCCGCCCCTGTATCTACAAGAAAAGTTTGTTTCCTACCAGCTATGTCAACTATCATTGTTGATTCTTCTCTCAGACTCTCAGTTAACCTCAGTGGCTGTAGACTACAGCTATAACCTGACCCCTAGCGCTGATTATCGCTTTCCTGCACAGCATTTTCTGCTATAATATGTGCGGGTAGATGTGAGTCTTCTAGTCTATGTTAGTTCTTCCTTAGTTGGTATCTATGTGATCCCCCCCTTGATGTTTCTTTTCTTGCTTCTGGACAGAATCTCCTTATGTGTCCTTCTTTATGACAGCGAAAACATACCATTACCTTATTACTTGGGTTGTATGTGTGGTATGTTTGTGGTTGTGTTGGAGAAGGCTGCATGTTAGATCAGCTCTGTGTCTTTCCTCCCACACAATTATCTGTCCACAATTATAAAACATCTAAAAACTTGTGAAGACAGTGGGAAATTATTGTGGGGGTACAAAGGAGTGTCATCATCACTCCAAAGACAAGGCCATACCATCTATCCCTGGCTTATCTGCATCAACTGACCTACTGTGTACCGACCCGGCTTGTCAGTTAACCCTTCTCCTGCTGAATCCCTGGCTTATCTGCATTAACTGATCTACTGTGTACCGACCCGGCTTTTCAGTTAACCCTTCTCCTGCTGAATCCCTGGCTTATCTACATCAACTGATCTACTGTGTACCGACCCGGCTTGTCAATTAACTCTTCTCCTGCTGAGTCCCTGGCTTATCTGTATCAACTGATCTACTGTGTACCGACCCGGCTTGTCAATTAACCCTTCTCCTGCTGAATCCCTGGCTTATCTGCACCAACTGATCTACTGTGTACCGACCCGGCTTGTCAATTAACTCTTCTCCTGCTGAGTCCCTGGCTTATCTGTATCAACTGATCTACTGTGTACCGACCCGGCTTGTCAATTAACCCTTCTCCTGCTGAGTCCCTGGCTTATCTGCACCAGATGATCTATTGTGTACTGACCCGGCTTGTCAGTTAACCCTTCTCCTGCTGAATCCCTGGCTTATCTGCATCAACTGATCTACTGTGTACCGACCCGGCTTGTCAATTAACCCTTCTCCTGCTGAGTCCTTGGCTTATCTGCACCAACTGATCTACTGTGTATCGACCCGGCTTGTCAGTTAACCCTTCTCATGCTGAATCCCTGGCTTATCTGCATCAACTGATCTACTGTGTATCGACCCGGCTTGTCAGTTAACCCTTCTCCTGCTGAATCCCTTGCTTATCTGCATCAACTGATCTACTGTGTACCGACCCGGCTTGTCAATTAACCCTTCTCCTGCTGAATCCCTGGCTTAACTGCATCAACTGCATATAAAACATTATTTTATATGCCATTATTTTGTTTTTCCTGATTGTACATTTACAAATTTCTACTTTTTACCTGTTATTATTCTACTATTTATATGCCTTTATCTTGTTTTTCCTGATTTTATATTTACCAGCAACTAGTTTTACCTGTTATTATTCTTGCCTATTTCCATTGTCCTTATTACCTCTCCTTCTATTATTCTTTGCCTACCATGCCCTAATTGGTTATTGTCCTCCATCTTGCTATTGTCTCCCTGCTTATTCTTACCTGTTATCCGCTGTCCTTACTATCTTACTGTTCTGCTATCATTCTTACCTGTCTTCATTGTCCTTATTATCTCACTGTACTGTTGTTCCATGCCCTCCACGCCCTAATTCGTTATTATCTTCCACCTTTTCATTGTCTTCCTGCCTTTGTTCTTACCTGTTTTTCGCTGTCCCCACTATCTCACTGTTCTGTTACTCTCTCTCCCTACTATGCCTCCCCGCTCTCACTCCATACCCATACTCTCCCCCCGCCCTACCTCTCCCGTTCCTCCCCGCCATCCCCCGCGCGCTGCTCATCTTGCTAACCTCATCCCCATTTCCCCCCTCTCCTCTCCCCCTTTCTTCTGTGCCCTCTGGAATGCCAGATCCGTCCGCAACAAGCTGACTGCTATCCACGACCTCTTTCTATCCAACTCCTTTAACCTTCTTGCCGTTACTGAAACCTGGCTCTCCGATTCTGATACTACTTCCCCCGCTGCCCTCTCCTATGGTGGCCTCTCCTTCACCCACTCCGCCAGGCCTGGTGCCCGCCCTGGCGGTGGAGTTGGCCTCCTCCTCTCCTCCACCTGTACTTTTCGTGTCATTCCCCCTGAACCCTCCCTCTCCTTCTCCTCTTTTGAAGCTCACTCCATCCGCCTCTTCTACCCCATCCATCTCCGCGTCACTGTCATCTACCGCCCCCCTGGCCCCACCTCCCTCTTCCTTGACAACTTTGCTAGCTGGCTTCCTCACTACCTCTCCTCCGATCTCCCCTCGATCATTCTCGGTGACTTTAATATCCCCATCGACAACCCCACCTACCCTGCTTCCAGCAAACTGCTCACCCTCTCTTCCTCCCTTGGTCTCACCCAATGGACCTCCTCCTCTACCCACTGCCTAGGTCACTCCCTTGATCTTGTCTTCTCCTACCTATGTAATCTCTCCGACTTCTCCATCTCTCCCTTTCCTCTATCCGACCACCATCTTCTCTCCTTCTCACTCTCCTCTTCTCCTGCTCCCCTCCCCCTGCCCAAACCTACTCTGTCCATACGCAACCTCGATGCTTTTGACCCTGCCTCTCTGTCCTCCTCTCTCGATACCCTCCTTTCTCCCCTTTCCTCCCAGGCCTGCCCCAACCAGGCGGTCTCCCTCTACAATCACACCCTCACCTCCGCTCTGGACGCGGTCGCCCCTGCCCACTCCGTCCACCCCCGCTGCTCCAAACCCCAACCCTGGCACTCCAAATTTACCCGCTTTCTCCAAAAATGCTCCCGTTCCGCCGAACGTCACTGGAGAAAATCCCGCTCTCTGGCTGACTTCCTTCACTTTAAATTCATCCTATCATCCTACAGCTCTGCCCTCTCACTCGCTAAACAATCTTTCTTTAAATCCCTCATCTCTTCCCAGTCCTCTAACCCCCGCCGCCTCTTTGCCACCTTCAGCACTCTCTTGGCCCCCTCCCCCCACCCCCTCCTCCCTGACTGCCTCTGATTTCGCCTCCTTCTTCTCCTCTAAAATCGAGGCCATCCGACTTGAAATCTCCTCCTCCACTCTCTCTTCCACCCCTCCCACTCTTCTGTCCTCCCCCCTCAACCACCTTTCCCTCCACTCCTTCCGTCCCACCACCGGCGAGGAAGTCCACTCTCTCATTTTATCCTCCCCCCCACTACCTGCCCCCTGGATCCCATCCCCTCCCACCTTCTTCGCTCCCTTTCCCCCACCACCTGCTCCCACCTCGCTCACCTCTTTAATCTCTCCCTCTCCACTGGCATCTTCCCCTCCTCCTTCAAACATGCTCTCGTATCCCCCATTCTTAAGAAACCTAATCTCGACCCCACTTCTCTCTCGAACTATCGCCCCATATCTCTTCTCCCTTTTGCCTCCAAAATTCTCGAGAGGCTCGTCTGCAGCCGTCTCACCTCCTACCTTTCTGAATACTCCCTCCTTGATCCTCTCCAGTCTGGTTTCCGCCCCCTCCACTCCACTGAAACTGCCCTGGCTAAAGTCACCAATGACCTCCTCTCTGCAAAAGCCAGGGGCCACTTCTCCCTTCTCATCCTCCTTGACCTCTCTGCAGCCTTTGACACCGTTGACCACCCCCTCCTCCTTCACACCCTCCAGTCTTTCGGCCTCTCCGGCCCAGTCCTGTCCTGGTTCACCTCTTACCTTACTCACCGTTCCTTCTCTGTCACCACCTCTGGGTCTCTCTCCCCCCCATCCACCCTTCCAGTCGGGGTCCCTCAGGGCTCTGTTCTGGGACCCTTACTCTTCTCTCTATACACCTCCTCCCTGGGTGAACTCATCAGCTCCTTCGGCTTCAGCTACCACCTTTACGCTGACAACACTCAACTATACCTCTCCTCTCCTGATCTCTCTCCCTCCCTCCTCTCTAGGGTGTCCGCCTGCCTCTCTGCCATCTCCTCCTGGATGTCCTCTCGATTCCTCAAACTTAACCTTGCCAAAACTGAGCTCATAGTTTTTCCTCCCTCTCATATCCCATCCCCTTCTGACCTCTCCATCACTGTCGACAACACCTCTATCTCCCCTGTCCCCCAACTTCGCTGCCTTGGCGTCATCCTCGACTCCTCTCTCTCCTTTGGCCCCCACATCCTCTCTATTGCTAAATCCTGCCGCTTCCAGCTGCGCAACATCGCTCGCATCCGGCCCTTCCTCTCCCAAGATGCCACCAAATGCCTTATCCACTCTCTGATCATCTCCCGCCTGGACTACTGCAACCTCCTCCTCACTGGCCTCCCCACTCTCATCTCGATCCCCTTCGATCCGTCCTTAACGCTGCAGCTAGGCTTATTTTCCTCTCTCGCCGCTCCTCTTTTGTCTCCCCCCTCTACCTAGCCCTTCACTGGCTCCCATTCCCCTTCAGAATCCTCTTTAAGCTCCTCACACTCACCTACAAGGCCCTCGCCAACTCCACTGCGCCCTACATCTCCACCCTCCTCTCTATTCATGCTCCATCCCGCCCTCTCCGTTCTGCCTCTGACCGTCGCCTCTCTTCCCCCCTTATAACCTCCTCCCACGCGCGTATCCAAAACTTCGCCCGCGCTGCCCCCCTCCACTGGAACAAGCTCCCTCCCTCCATCAGAACTTCCCCTAATCTGTCCAGCTTCAAACGGGCCCTAAAAACCCACCTTTTTCTTAAAGCCTTTCTGTCTCCCACTTAACTTCCTACCTTATCTTCTGCCTCTGTCCCCCTACTCTCCCTCTCTCCCCTGCGTCTCTCTGTCTGTCCACCCCTCCCCTTAGATTGTACGCTCCTCTGAGCAGGGCCGTCTCTCCTCCTGTTTCCACCACTTCTAACTCTGCTCTCCAGCTACTTAGCCCTCCTCCTCGAGGGTCCTCCACCCCACGTCCACTCTCGCTCCCTCCTCCCCCCCTGGGGGTCTCCCTGTCTTCCGCGCCCTCCTTCTTGGGCCCCGTCGTTTGCGGATCCTCCCTCCCCCTACCCCGCCCTCTCTAGCTGTGCATTGAGCGTACTGGGTTGCTGTGTTTACTGTACTGTGCGGTCTCCCATTGTATTGTGATTTTGTTTTTCTCTGTACGGCGCTGCGGATGCCTTGTGGCGCCTTATAAATAAATATTAATAATAATAATAATAATAATAATAATAATAATAATTGTGTGTGCATTCCCTCTAAAGCCTGGATACTTACCGTCATCAACCTGTCACTTTTCTCTTCCTTTTTCCTAAAAAAGTTTTTGTCATGCTCCACACATCAGACTCCCTAAGAGAATCTACTGTGATGCCTCTCCAATTAGTTAATGTGGTTTGTACCCTCGTCTTTAAATTTTCTCTAAGGCCATCCATTAATACAGCTACCTCTCTGTGATGTGGGTCCTCACCTATATTTAATATCCCAGTGAACCGTGCTATTGCTGTCAGAGCTCTAGCGAAGTAATCTGATGCTGTTTCACTATCTTTCTGTTTGATGGTGAAAATTTTACTCCAATTTACTACTACTGGAAAGTAGATGTCTAAATGTTTGACAATTTGTTCTATATTCTCCTGATTCACCTCATCTGTCAAGGTATCATCTTCCTCCAACGAACAATCTTTAATAAATTTTTGTACGTTAGTATTGGGAGGAAGACATGCCCTCAACACTACACGCCAATCCTTATTGGTTGGTTCGTGTGCATTTCCTAAGTCTTTAACAAATTTCTGACACTTAGCCAACTCTTTTCCAGGATCTGGGAATTCAGTCATAATGGAACGTAATTCTGATCTAGTCCAAGGACAATGCATTGTTACATTTCTTAAAGTAACTACACATTTTTAATAACAGCTGTACTTACTCCTCCCGCCACATAGGGTAGCTTCTCAACGGCTACTTCCTTTGTGTGTGCGCTTTTCGCCACGGCTACTTCCGCTGTGCACTCGCTGCTCTGCCACGTGTTGCCTTCCATTTGCCACAATTTTAAACAATCATTATGTTTATTTCTCACTTTTGTTGACTTAATCAACCACACTTTATCTTTTACGTTAATTAGTACCTCCGAATTAAAACTTCCTATTGTTGGGAAAGGCCTAACACAATCTTTGGTCATCTTGACCCACGTGTCGCAATACGCAGTTGCGTATGCACCATACTTCTTACACATGATAAACCTCGCTGAACCCAGAGGACCTTCCTTAGGCAGCACATCAACCATCTCTAGCGTTTGCTTCGCACCCATTGTGAAAACAACCTATTTCTCAACGCTACGCAAACAGGGCCTCTTTAACTGTTCTTTTTTCAAACAGAGCCTACTAAAGATTTTACCGGCCTCTTTACCTGTTCTCCTTTCAAACAGAGCCTATTTGTGGACGGTTTCACAGGCTACGCCCACACACCTCCTAACACAGAAATATCACTATAAACAACAGAAATATCAGCTCTTTGATATCCTGGCTCTACCACAAAATCTGTTGAGTAGATTACTGAACTGGTAGCATCGGAGTTTAACCGCCTTACCAGAGTAATTCCTCCAGCCGTTCAACCCAAGTCACAAGCACGGTTGCACAATGAACCATGCGGTCTGATCGCACCGCTTAGCGGTACTAATTAGCGCTAAACTTTGCGATTATTATTGGGAAGAAAGTTTGAAAAGCCTCCTTTTAACAGAGCTTTTGCTGCCAGTATTCCTGCCATGTATACTTTACCTCGGTTGTCCAGCCCGCCTCATCAGACAGCAACCGATATCCCTGTCTTTCCAACAGTAAACCAACTTTCACTTCAAACTCAACATACACCCTAGTTTTCTGCGCAGAAAATAACTTTCCCAATCAACAGTAATAATGACTCAGAGGCTTTCACAAGTAATTATAGTATGCACATATAATAACTATCAAAACGATTGTTTAACCACGTAGTAAATCTACCGGAAGTTCACATACGCTAAGCAGGAAGTACACATACGCTATCCAATACAATATATCAAAACGCAATATGACAGAAAAAGAAAGTTTTCTCTTTTGTCCCTAGATTCTAGTTAGCGCAACTTCAGATTATGCAAAACGGACATTCGGTTTCACAACACAGAGTAAAAATCAGGTTTTGAACACATTGCATTCTTACCCGTATATGACGCGTCTCCACCCTTTGTTGGGGAACCAAAATCCGTTGGTCTTGCGTATCGTCCAGCAACGAAACCTCCGCTGTGAGCCCCCAAATTGTTAAGAGCTTTTTGTCGCTATCCAATAACGATTGTCGAATCTCGATTTGTGTTTCCAGCGCACAAATATTTATTCTCAAAAAGTAACAGAATAATTCAAGCGAAATAATAATAAGTACAGCCGTTACTTATCGCAGGCGCTGTGGATCCAGTGAACAGTCATTCAGTCCTGAAGTCTGTGGTCAAGGTGACTGAACACTAGATGAGGAGTTGCTGCTTATATGCAAACAGAAATACAGTAAAACAATGCAAAGGTGTGGCTTGCTTCTATCGGTCCAGGTTTCAGGAGGGTCCAGGGGGTTGCAGATCATAGGCTAGTTTAAGCTCAGGAATCCAAAGGAGGTGGTCATCTCTTCAGGGGATGGGTTCTGATCTTCCCGCCAAGATTTCTAATCATAATTGTCCATAATTCCTTAACATTAATAACTTGCGTATGCACTCTGCGATCCCTTCGCAGAGTGAACCGGCCAGTCGCAAATGTGAAGGGGATTAGTATGATACCACACATGACATGATTCCTTCAACGTGTACCATATGTTTTACTGATATGCATATAACTTATAATATTACACATAAACTGTACTATATTTCGCCATAAATAACTATGTGCTGCAACTACCATTAATGCGTACTATTTTACAAATGTGAGTGTTTGTGCAAATGTATGTAAAAGCGTAAATACTGTTTGTGCCACGTGTTGGGGCCGCGTACGCCCTTTCACACCGTAGCGTGCCATACGCATCTTTTCTGACAAAGACAACCAAGTTTGCTCGATTTTAATTGAAATGACTTTATCCAATTTGCTGACTTCGACAAATCACTTTGTCTTCCCAGGTCTCTAAATCCCTTAAGGCATTAATTTCTTGTTTAGTGAGATTACATTTAGATATTAAAAGTTTAGATTTTTCCATTAGTTTATCAAGATCCCTTGACACTAGGTCCCTGTATATTCTGACTTGTGGGCATATTAATAGGTCAGGAGAAAATTTGGATTTCTTCTTAAGTTGTAAACCCAAGGTATTAGTATCCTTAGGTGTACATTGATCAGTATTAGTATCCAATTCTTGTAAAATCTGCAAAGCTTGTCTATCTTCCTCAGTTTCCAGATAAGTTCTTGTGAAGTAGCATCGTTCATGTCTGAATTAAATCTCTTTGTTGCGCCCCAAAAATTTTTAGAAGAAGTTTTCTTGTAAATAGTGGCAGATCTTTTTCCCATTCAAATCTATTGAACGTTTTAGTTGGAGAAAAAGTTAATCCCTTACTTAATACATTAATGTGTGTAGTATCAAGTTGTCTGTCTGATAAATTTATGATTCTTAATGTGTTTTCTATTATCTCTGTCGTCTGTTGTTCCTCCGGAACATTTGGGGACCTTCCTGCCCTTCCATCTGCTTCCTTTTTTTGTCTTTGGACTTTACCCCTACCCCTTCATATCGGTTTCTGTGTACGTTGCCACCTCCTTCCATATTCCTTAAACCACGTCCTACAAAATCCCTAGATTGTAGAATGTGATCTCTGTTATTAGGATAGGTTTCATATGTCTCACCTTCCGATGATTCTATTTCAGAGGTGCTAAGGGAGGTGGTAGGTCTTTTAAATTTACGAGAATCCCATTAGAATATTTTTCTTGGTTGGTTCGAACAACAATATGTATTTAATGATGTCAATGAAAAATATACTAGCCATATATTATTATGGCTTCATTATATAGATGACATTCTGATTTTGTGGGATGGACAGGAAAATTTGTTTCATGAATTCACTGGAGTTCTGAATAGAAACAATCTTAATTTGAAATTGACTTCAGAGATACATGAAAATACCATCAATTTTCTTGATTTAAAAATACAAATCAACAGAGAGGGTAGACTGTGTACCGATATTTATAGGAAATCTACAACTACCAACAACCTTTTACACTACACGAGTTCACATTTTCCTCCTGTTCTTAGAGGTCTACCTAAGGGTGAACTTCTTAGGACCAAACGCAACTGCTCAGATGGAAAAACTTTCCAGATTAGATCTCAGGAATTACAGATGAGAAATAAAACGACGTGGTTATAATAATAAAATAATATGAAAAGCAGTGCATTCTGTTCAAGAAAGAAATAGAGACTCGTTAATTTATCCATCTCCAGAGGTAAAAGTTCAGGATTCTGGAGTAAGAATGCTAGATGATGATCTTAAACAGATATTGGATAACAGAGTATCTATGACCTGGAAAAGATCTAAGAATCTTAAGGACTAGTCCATAGTCATTTTATTTCCAACAAAAAGATCTCTAGGAAAACCTCAGGATTTTTTAAATGTGGCACGTGTAATAGAAACTAAGGAATACACTGACCAGTATTCCAAAACTTGGCGAATAACAGAATTTCTGAACTGTAATTCTATTGGTGTGATCTATTGTTTAACTTGTCTATGCGGGTTGAAATATGTCGGAATGACAAGTGGGCCGTTTAAGAAATGCTTTTTAGAACACGTAAGCAATATTAAAAATGCTTCTCAGGATAGAGATAAATTCAAACCTTTAACAACAGTTGCAAAGCATTTTTTATTACATCATGAAGGTAACCTCAAGCTATCACAGGCTTTTGCTATGGATAAGGTCTCCTTGGGGATTCGTGGAGGAGACTTCTATCAAGAACTCCTTAAATGAGAAGCTAGACAAATCTTTATGATGAATAGTCTGATTCCAAATGGCCTGAATGACTTTAATAATCTTATGGTCTACCTATAAATTAGAATCATAATATCCTGGGTTTTGAATACTTATTCTTCACAATATGAGATTATATCCACATTGTTTGTATTGTCACACTGTTTATTGTATACCTTGGCAGTGCAGAAGTATTGTACTAGGTACTTAATTTATTTTTACCACTCTTAAATGATGTAGGTTACACATAACCTGTATCATTCACTTTTAATAGTATTTAATAAAAAAGGTATGGTTAATAATTTAGTACCATAATAAGTTCTATGTTACACATTAATACCCTTTTTATTTTTTGTCTATATGGGTATTATTATATTGCACATATGTTGAATTGTTATTGTTTAGTTTCACAAGTCACATTTATTTTTACTTTTAATTATTTATTTAATTAATCTTATATTTTGATTGATTATTATTATAATTTCACTTTCAAAAATACTTACCTTACCATATGGGGATCAATTTAATGTCCAGATCAAGGTAGGATTATGTATACATCAATAACAAGATTAATAGGCTTTAATGTAATGCTTCGTATATCCCTTTGATTACATGCTGTAGTCTGGAGGTTTGATCTACCAATGATCAACTCCAGGGGACGGGTTAACGTTAATTTCACTAACAGGATAGGTTATACTCACCATCAATCAAGGGAATTACATGACACGGGGCTCCACCTATCGGAGTGTTACACTTTAGACGGGTAGGTGTGTTTTACTGCATAAATACCTTCATTCTTCCTCATTTCTGGTTGCCTTGAAAAAGCGAGTAGCGAAACGCACGTTGGCGTTTGCCTCGCTACTGCATATCTTCACCCCTTTTTATTTTGGCTAACTTAATAATGACTATAAATAGCGCTTAACCCTTATTGGGCTTCACATATTAGCATGTGTGTGTGAGATTGTGTAAACAGAATGATTGAGATCTTGCAGCAGTTACAAGTACTATATTAGGTGTCCTACAATAGGTATACTAAGTAACCATATAGGATTACCTGGATAAGGCACTACTAGAGTAATGAATTAGCAGAGTAATCTCTAGAGAGAGACCTTGTTGAGTTAATATGTAGGATTACCATCCACAAACGTTACAATATAATGAACTGCAGCAGTCAATTTGGTTGATACAAATTATATAACGATCATATCACTAACTGAGTAGAATCAAATCTTATTAAGTTAGCATTACAATGGAGTGACTCATACTATAAAACATTAGAATTTATGACTAATTGATACAACAATTGAAGTATACAAGGTAGCGGGGCATAGCAAATAACTTTTGCTATTTTAATTCACTTTAGTTGTCACCTCATTGTGTTAATATTTCGCTATTGCATTAGGAGGGATTAATTCTCAATTTTAAGTTTAACTAATAAAGAATTAGATATTTTATTAACAAGAAGATCGCTGAGTGCCTCCAATAGCATATTTCTCCTCTTCTTCTTCCTCTTTGTTCTGACATTAGGATTTTTGTGTGTGAGTGCACCATCCAGTAATAATATTATGTATAAAACCAATAATTGCTAATTACTTGGATATTGGAATAGCGATTACCTGGTGCAGTGGTACCCTTTCTTCGAATCTTATAACAAAGCTCACCACATATGAATTTGCTTCACTGTATTTACAAATCATACTAATAATACATTTGTAGGTGCACACTCTATCCAGAAACAAGTAGGCGTCGGAGGAAATGTGAGGAAAAACTTCATAGAAAGGGTAGTGGATAAGTGGAATAGCCTCCTATCAGAGGTGGTTGAGGCAAATACAATAGAGCAGTTTAAACATGCTTGTGATAAACTTAAGGATATCCTTACCAAGAACAAATAGGGTTTGCGGTTACCATAGTTTAAAATTGGGAAGGCTGGATGGGCTAAGCTGTTCTTTTCTGCCATCAAATTCTATGTTTCTATGTGACTAAAGTCTGGTGTGAGGACTTGCCACCGTTCTCACTGTGACTTGAGAACCTCTGCAAATATGAAATAAAGAACGGTTCCCTAAATGAATTAGGCCCTCTATGCATTGTGAGCTGAAAGCGTTGCAGTATATTTTAACAATGTGACAACTTCTAAATATGGTCTTGTATGTTTCTATGCCCTAACTAAGCGGTACAATTATGTCACTCTAATGCCATCCTGACAATTACTCAAAGACAAGCGGGGCATGTGTGTCGTGAACATAGAGAACTTAGTTATTTCTAAGGGTTAACCTATCACATAATTGTGGGGAATAAGGGATAAATCACATCTGCAGTGTAAATATGTTGTATAAAAGGAATCCATGGATAAACTGAGCTGTTAAAGTGTAAAATGTGAAGACAGAAAGTATGTTGTATGTTCCAGTGTGAGAAGATAAGAGTGTTACCTGTGGCAGCTTCAAAGAGCTCCTGCTGTGAGATATAGACTGGCGTGGGAGGTAGTTTTGACACCTGAATATACTTTTAGGAACCACTCAGCCTGGTTTCTGGCTCAAAAGAGATCATGTACTGACATAGCTATATTCGATATAGACAAAAATAATTCAGTTTTTGGGAAGAATAGCAGCCATAAAGATGATGCTCCTTCCAAAGATACTATATCTATTCCACTGCATCGCTTATCTGGTGCCTATGTCTTTGCTTAAATTTTTTTATTCTATTGCGTTTAAATTTATCTGGAGCAATAGATGTCACAAACTATCAAGAGATAGGATGTTTAGAGCTAAAGTAAAAGGTGGACTTGCTGCCCCTAAGCTAGAAACATACCAGTTTGCGGCTATCCTAGACCAGCTTAGGGATTGGCATGCCCCTCCCCAGCTAAGGAAGTCTGGGGTTGACATTGAGCAACATAGTTTCTCCCCATTCCCACTACTAGATCTGCTATGGTTAGGCATGCCAAGTAGACTGAGTCCTTCCCAAGCCCTGAGAAGTGTTAGAGACTCTCTCTCTCTGTCTGGGATAGGATGTTGACTCTTCTGCCATAATTTCATCTCCCCTCCTCTAGCCTTTCTACAATTGCACTGTCTCAACTGATTCCAGATCTGCGCCTTGGCTTTTGGGATAAGTAGGGGGCTAGCCGGGTGCTGGACCTAATAGAAGGAGTTTCACTTCTATCTTTTTCCCAAATTGAGGAGAGATATGATGTCCCAGTCCGTGACTTTTACAAGTACCTCCAAATTAGACATTGGGTGCGTTCTCATCCCTCATACCCACCGGCCTTGAAACTGGCTCCCCCTGGTATTATGTCATCACTTCTCATGCGGGAGGCATCTCGTTTTGGTATCGACTCTTGATGGACAGCAGAGATCTCTCGGTGCAGGGGATCTGGAAGAGAGACCTTGACTTGGATATTTCGCCAGAGATCTGGGCGAAAATCTATAAGAATATATACAAAATGTCAAAGTGTATTAACCATTCAGAAATGCTTATTAATATCTTACGCCAACTAAACTGCTTAAAATCTGTCCGTCAGAAACCAAATACTGTTGGAGAAATTGTGGTGAAATTGGTACGCTTATACACGTTTTTTGGAACTGTCCTAAGCTACAACCACTTTGGGTTGAAATTTTCCAGCAAATTACCCAGGTCACTAAGGATGATTTATCCCCATCCCCGGCTATGGCACTTTTATACCTATATCCCCCTCATCTTCAGCGTCATAATCACTATGTGGATCATCTCAGCCAGAGCCGCAATAGCTCAAAGCTAGAGATCCCCTTTGATTCCATCTCTTACCAAAATCATCAGCAAAGTTCAACACAGCTATGAGATGGAAACCATAGGCTTTAACTATACCTCAAGGGCTTCCTCACCCATGGTTAAATGGTTCACATGGTACGATTTTTTTCAGAGTATAGACCTGTGTCTGCCACCTAACTCTCCCATGCTGTATAACCCTCTGGAGGGTAGATGTCCTGTTTTCAATTTGTATCTTCATGGTTGATTGGGTTCAATACGGCCAGTCTCAGACTCTTGCCTCCCTGTCTGTCTCCCTCCCCCCTCCACCTTGAAGTCTTTGTCTTATGTGTATCTGTATGTTTCTTGTGTTATTGTTTTTTGTTACTTTTTTGATTGTTTGTTTATGGGCAGTTCTGACTGATTTATTGGATCTACATTATGCACTGTACTCTATTGTAACTGCCATGTTTGTTACATTTTCTTTTACTAAAAACTTAATAAAAACCATTTAAGTTAAAAAAAATTAATAATAATAATTCAGTTTTAAAATATGCCACTTAAAATAAATAAAAGTAGTGATCAGCCACAATAGCGTGATGAAGAGCAGCTCATATGTTAGATGAAGAATTCTGCCCCACAGTGAACTTAAGGAAATGAGTGTAAGCTCTACGAATACAATGTATTTAGGCGTGTTATTAATAATACAATTGGGTCTGTGTGACGCTCCACAGAAAAGTTAGGTCACATAGTAGAATTGGGTTGTAAATCAGACAATATGCAAATGGTGATTGAAAAAGGTATCACAGACCACAACTCCAGGGGGTGGGGAAGGGTGTAAAGGTGTCTTTAAAAAGCTGAGACGAGGTACAGCAAATTGTCAGACTTTGGGAAATCAATTCACATTGATAAGCTGTCCATCTTCTAAGCAAATTTCCCTTGGATGTAAATTATACTCTGAATCGAATCCTTTTTATTTTAAACTGTTTTGCTTGTGTCTGTTATGTCAATCTATTAATTGTTTATTAATTATTTTTTATATCTGACTGCCCTGTACTTTTGTACATTAAATCTATAATTTAATATGTTGCGTCCTTGTTACTCTAACGAATCTATTAGCCTGTTAAGAAGAAATAACTTGACCAAGTTAACCCTTTGAATGCCAGTGTGTGATTTGTGCATACATTTGATTAACAAGCTTAGTGTGTGCTTACATTTACATTTGTGTAACAGTCTGGAGGTGTGAAGAGTTAACCCTTTGTTTGCTGGTGTGGGTCTTGCTAGTCTGTGAGCAGCTAGGAGTCTTGTGTGACTGTTTGGGACAGTATATTGTGGTCCTATTGCCTGTATTCAATAAACCTGAAGTGTATAGGGGTGTGAGAGTGCTGAGTGAGGGCGATTATAACCTGTATGATAGGTAGAGAGAGATTGTGGGCTGGAATTATGTGTGACCTCATACAGCAAACACCCCAAAGTCATGGCAGCTGGGAGTGTGTTCGTGACAAATTGGTGGCATAGTGGTGGGATTATTTAATTTCTTAGAGCATTAAGTGCATGGTTTAAGCAATTAACCCTTGCACTTATAAACTAATTGTAACCTTGCGAGGAATACAATAGTTTTACAAGGACAAAACTCAGGGTTTATTATTATTTTTGAAGACATATGTGCAAAGCAGTTCCCTTCCCTTCTCTCTGTTTTTTTCTTATCTATCTTTTATTTTGCAATGTAACTGAGGAGATTGCTGCGGCATATAAACGCATGGCAAAGGAGACGCTGATTTCACAATGTGAGGATGGAGGAATTCCCACTAGTGGCAAAAGCAAGGAGCAATTGTTTACAGCTCTCATGCAGAGAGATCAGCATAAAGTCGTAGATGTGTCCCAGGAAGGGCACAGCCAGGATTCAGAAGCGGACCTGACTGGATATTGCTCAAAACGGTGGACTGTTAATTTCAGATGATTCTAATAGTTCATGTGTGGACACTGCTATGGATGTTTACTTGCAAACTGCCCTAAAGTTTTTGGACCCCGCAGACATTACAACCAAAATGCAGCTTTTACAGCAGTTCCAGGAGAAGGAAGCTGCTGACCGTCAAGAGAGGTGCGCTGCTATGGAGGCAGCAGAGTGCCAAGCAGAAAGAGAAGCTGCAGAGCGAGAGGCAGAGAGAGAAGAGATACCAGCTGGAGTTTGCAAAGCTCCAGCTGGTATCTGATGCCTATCCCCATCATATACATGTGTAATGCTGCGTGCACTACTGTAAGGTGCTCACAGCTTTCACTTTTTGAGCAGAGCTGTGTGAAGCGGGACATACCTCCCAACTGTCCCTACAGTCAGGACAAAGTCGTAACTGAGTGGCGGCACAGTTGGCAGAATCCTACATGTTCTTGTAGCTTTCACTACTTGTTGCTGCTGCTCGTGTCCTAAGCTCAATTGCTGCTTGTCTGGATCCTGGAATGTTGTGGTCCCTGTTTAGAAAAAGGACAGGTACATGATATAGAAGTCCCAGCAATGAGTGAACACAGTAGGCTTCCCTCCCCTAAAGCAGCCGGATATTAAATCAAATGTACCTACATTTAATAATTAGGCCTCCCAGCAACCAACCCGGACAGCAATATAATGTCATTCACATTTAATAAAAAGATTAATTTACCCAAAAACAACCCCAACATGAAATTAATAGTATTTACATTTAATGAATAAACCTATTTCCTCCCAAACATTAAATAATTGGCATTCACTTTTAAGAAATAGCTCTCCTTCACCCCAAACGCAGCCACATATTCAATCAATAGCATCTAAACCAAGGGTGTCCAACCTTTTAGCTTCCCTGGGCCACATTGGAAGACGACGAGTTGGTTTGGGCCGCACATAAAATACACTAACACTAACGATAGCTGATCATCGAAAAAACCATAGAGAACATAGTTAACATATTAAACTTACTTGGAAATGAAGTTAGTAAGAGTTAGGAAACCTGTTGCAGAATCATGATTAAAGCAGTAGTCCCATTACCAGCTGCAATTTAACTTACCTGCATCTGTCCCTTAGTGGGGTTCGGGGAATTAAATGCCAAACACGTTTTTTTCCTCTCTTTCTGCACCCATGAATCATTTTTTTTATTGACCAGTTTGAAATGGTCACCGATATAGGTAGCATCAGGAGGACTAATAGAAATCTACAGAGATTTAAAGACAGGGTGGCGGGAAAAATGGCTCATGGAGCAGCCTCCGATGAGGGTAACAGTGGGTGATATTTTCACCCTACTCAGCACTGCACATTTAAAATGGTTTAAAATATATAAAATACAATTATCTCTTAATATTTATATTAGATACATACAGAGAACACAGCTAGTTCATAATTGCATGCTGCAGAAAGTCCAAATTCAGAGTAACAACAATAAGATACTGGATAATCTTTCACTGCTGCTGATAGTTCGCGCGGGTGACTCCTCTGTGCTGTGCTACGCAATAGATGCCGGGTGTGATGAAGTCACCCCAGACATTGACTGCAAACGCCACACGGAGGAGGAGACCAGGGAGGGAGCCGGAGCGCCAGCTGACGTGACCGCAAGGTAAGTATTTTCTTTTTTTTTTTTTTTTTGAAGGATTTTTTTTTTCAGTCCTGCCCCCTTGCCACAACCAAAACTCCTTTTGGGCCACATTTACAGGCATGCTGGGCGGCGGGTTGGACAACCATGATCTAAACCATCCCAGCATCAAATGAATAGTCCCATCATCCCATCCTTCATAGGTCCACAATGACCCCACTATTAAATTAAATATCCCCAACCTTCACCCCACCAATAAATTAAAAGCTCCCACTCTCATCCTACTATGAAATTAATATTTCACACCCCAACCACATCACATAAAATACCCCCCTACACTTACATTAAAATTTCCTCCTCCCCTCCCCCACACATATATTAAAAGCCCTCCAAGACTATGTTTGCAAGAGAAGTATTGTACATATACATTAACTCACCCCACTTACATTAAAAGCACATGAGAACTCACACCCCCCTCCCCCCCACGCACACACACATTCAAACACTTACCCTTTTCATCTAGTGCTGTGTCTTGTGTCCTCCTGCTGCACACATGAGACATGCTGGCAGTGGGCGAGAAAGGGGCGGGGAGACACAGCAGGGGAGAGAGGGGCGGTGACACACAGCAGGGGAGAGGGGTGGAGACACACAGCAGAGTAGAGATGGTTAACAGTACAGACCGAAACAATCTGCACACAAGCTGCAAAGTGGCTGGTCCCGGGGGCAGGGTACAGCCACCTCAAGCATACAGTGCCCCAGGCTGGAAGAGGGGTTTCCAGGCACTTGGCAACCCCTCCTCGGTTTGCCTATGCCTCTGCAAAGTGTTACAGTTGTAATAACATTAATAAATATGAATAATTATGCAGACATAAACAAAAATATAAACAAACCAAACTCCTGGCGCAATGGAATGAAAACCTTCAAAAAAGTGATGGTGGTTTTGTACCTGCAGCTTTACAGACCTGTGGAGTCTCACCAAACAAAGGAGAAAAAGACAAATAACAGCGCTGGTAAACAAAACCAACTGATCACTCAATAAAAATAAATATAAAGTAAATAAAAAATCTTTATTTGATGAACCATATCACGTAGATAATAATCAATGAATGTGTAACAGATTGATTTCAACAAATAAAACTACAAGCAATGCTGAATACCAATATAAATATATAAAGCATAGATCGTGATGTCAAGATGGTGTACAGCAAAAAGAGACACAATAATAATGGTGATGTCTAGTAGAACTATATACCAACCAGCGATCCAGATGATTGGAAATAAAAACATTAAAACATTAATAGAAAGTGCTACAAATACTCCTATAATAGGAACGTGTGAAATACAAAACTAATATAGTGTGGCCACACTAAAACAGGTAGTGAATGATTATAACATAATTCCAGTATGGTGACTCCTCTATTTGTCGAACATAGGTGATGTCTGAACTAAAGTTCTAATAATGGAATATCTAGTATATTAGAGCGGGTGTTGATGTATACAAATGGCATATAAAATGATTCCTCAATAACCTCCTGTTTGGTATATCAGACTTAGGGGCACATTTATCATTAATCGGCAAAAGTGAGAAATAGTTATCAATCCTTATCGCAAGAATAAGGATTGAACTATTTCTCAAATTTATTAAAAAGGGAACACAGAAACAGCAGTTCCCGAAAAACTGCTGTTTCTGTGATAGAAATAATCACACTTACCCCCCTCTTCGGATGCGCTGTCTCGGGATCGCCTCTTCGTTCCTCTTCTTCCTTCAATTGCGCATGTGCAGTGCACATGTGCATAGAGTCCCCACTTTGTCTCTGCATAGATATTTGCAGAGAGAGCGCGCTGAGTGACAGGGAGGGATCATGTGATCCCTCCACACATGCGCTGTCCAGCTCTGCTCTTCGGAGCAGAGCTGACAGCAGTGGATTTCTTCAATTCTGATAATGTACGCCAGCTTCAGCTGGCGTACATTATCAAGACAAGTTCCCGTAAAAAAAAAAATTCCGGGACTTGTTAGATTGCGGCCAGAGCAGTCACCATACTGTTGAATGGTGACTGCTCGCAAAAACGATCAGGAGTGCAAAGCAGCAGATATCCATGATATCTGCTGCGATGCACCTTTAATAAATTTGCGGAGGGCACATCGGGACTTTAATTCCATGGTAAGTGCACAATAGTGCACTACCGTGATTTGTTAAATATGCCCCTAAGTTCATACAAAAGTGCATACCCAAGTCTGTACAGGTTCGCTTATAATTAGTTAAGAACGGTTTCCTTCTATATAGATAAGTCCGTATGCATCCAAAGAAGATAAATCTCTGCAACGGCAAATCTGCCAGGAATTACTGTGATCCCTTCCGATAGGACTCAATGAATAAACATTCAGGATTTAGCAAGAATGTACTGCATATAATTACCTTTTACCATACGGTCTTCTCCTGGTCTCCAGCGAATTCCACCACAGAGTGATCACGTCCTTCAGAAGGAAGACAGTGCGCTGCGGCACTGCCGTAAGTTGAGTCCCAAACCTCCAGAGTTAGCTGTTCCAATTGCGGATAAGATCTTGAATGTAATTTAAACGATGTTGAAGATATAATGCGCTTGGACCTGTAGCCGCAAGACAGAAGCCGCACAAGATAGTGTTGGCTTATCCCACTTAACGCGTTTCATCACCGGTAGGTGATTTCATCAGAGGTAAGGACATACTCCAGTCAAGGCTTGTCTTAAATATCTTAAGCCTCATTAATTAATCACCAGATAATCAAATTTGAGATCTTTTGTATCCTACGGTCTTTTTCCTTTCCACAGAAAATATGTATATAGTTCTTAATAAAAGGAATTTTCAATTACCAAATCTTGTGTATTTGTAAATTATTACATGTTGAATCAAAACAAGTTACTAGTTTTAAACAACATAACAGCACTGAAATCTGACATCGATATACATAACCTTTTAATACATCTACTTTTATATTATTATGACAATAATGGTTTTCATAGTATTTAGAAAAATGAATATCAATTTAAATGCTTTTCATTATTTTTTCCTCTCCCACTGACACACCAAATTAATGGGAATACTAATAAAATAGAACAACATAATGAATAAGTATAAAAATAGGACTATACATATAAAAACAACTCAATATATGAACAAAAACATGTACATGTGTGTTAAGTCAACAAATCTGCACAAGTACATTTTCCAGCTTATTTAGTAATAATTATCATATTCAGAATTTGTTAAAATCGCATCAATGAAAACTTACTAAGAATAACTATGTTGCTCACGTAGGAATGTGTTTAAAAGATTTTCTTGAACCTGTATTTTCCTGAGAACACTGAAGGTTTATCACAGTTGTGTCCATTCACACTTTTGTTATGGGGCTCTATAGGGTCCATTCACGCTTGCAAGCTGGTTGAATTTTGTTGAACATACAGAAACAACTCTAGAGATGCAGGCTTTCAAAATGTGTTTATTCATGCTTTCTTACTTACACTCATATAGTAAATATGATAAAATGTCCCTCTGAAACAGCCCCACATGAGATCATTTATTCAATTATTCATGTGTTTGTCTTCCTGTTTTCATGTGTTCATAATGCTGGTGAAAAACATAGGTGTTCCATGTGAGCTGCACATTTGGAATTAACAGAAATAAGGAGAAAGACACTTTCTGCGCTATTACTTCCCAATCTAACAAACAGTGTAGTAGGACAATAAATTAGTCTCTCCTTTATAGGTAGTATCGTAATACCATAATGAAATGTAGAAATTTCATAACTTCAGGATATTTAATCCCCACAATCAAAAATAAACTTACAATTAGTGTAAGCCCGTGTTCATGTAGCAGGTACTTTAAATTTATATAAATAACAACACCATTCAGACAAAAAGCTATCGTAAAGCAACAGATACCAATTTCTATATTCAATATGATAGTCAACATCATAATAATTGGTTGATTGTGGGGATTAAATATCCTGAAGTTATGAAGTTTCTACATTTCATTATGGTATTACGATACAACCTATAAATGAGAGACTCATTTATTGTCCTACTACACTGTTTGTTAGATTGGGAACTAATAGTGTCTTTCTCCTTATTTCTATTATATCTATTTTAAACTTATGTACAGTTTCTGAAGGCCACTCTCCTGCTGCAGTTATATGAAGCGCTGTATATGATCATTTTTTTCTATATCCACATTTGGAATTAACCCCAAATTGGTATAGAAATGTCAGGCTATCTAGAGGTATAGTAATATCAGCTGATCCCGTTGGAGCCTCTACAAAATAACCATGTTTTCTTTCCACATTTACAGCTCCCACAATTACACTAAATTGTGGAATAACACAGTTGCTGTTATTTTTATTGGTATTTAAATGAGTTCTTAGCAGCAAGTCCTTTTTAATTGAAACAGGAGCGCGCACATGCTTTAGTGTATTGGCTAGATCCAAACTGTCAGCTCTGTGCCGCACATCCCTTCTAAAATGAGCTTAGCATTATGGTATGCGATGTGTAGAAGCCTCCAACCATTTTTATGTTGCTATCAGCAGGTTCTTTACTGGCTTTATAACTGGAAGTGCCGGCTTTGCATTGCTGAGTGGGAGTAATGAGCGTTAGTTAAGAGGCACATTTAAAAAAAACAAAAAAAAAACATAGGAAGATAAAGCAAAGAATAAAATGTGTGCTTTTTCTCCCTAACCCCACTGCTGAATAAAAAATAATTTACTAAACAATGACATGCTTTTTATTGTAGGTTAATAAAAACAAGAAGTGGCGAGAACTGGCGACAAATCTGAATGTTGGCACTTCCAGCAGTGCTGCAAGCTCCTTGAAAAAGCAGTATATACAGTACCTGTTTGCCTTTGAATGCAAGATTGAAAGAGGGGAGGAGCCCCCTCCAGAGATCTTTAATCCTGGAGAGTCTAAGAAACAACCTAAGATTCAGCCGCCATCTCCTGGTAAGTGTAAGAAATTACATCCTGTGAAAAAGATTATTTCATAGCATATATGTGATACAGTATGAAAGCAATATTTAAATTCTAAAGTGCTATCATAAGTCAATCCAAGTTGAACTTTGCCTGTTATAGGGTGAATATTTTTTTGTTTTGTTTTTTTGCTACTGCTCATCATGAATTTACAATTTACATTTACAAAATGCAGAAATTGTTTTGCTCACCTACAAATTTCATTAAAGGCTTTGTAAATGCAATTAACATAGGAGTCTGCATCAGAAAAGGTATACTTGATATTGAATTGTTTAAATATAACACTTGATTAAAGAGCAATCATTATACAAAGATTATTTAAAATACTTAAACATAAATATAGATGTTACTTTAATCATGTTAGAAAAAAGATGATTTGGGTTTTTTAACCATGTACAATCTACACTGATCAGCCATAACATTAAAACCACCTGACTAATATTGTGTAGGTCCCCCTCGTGCCACCAAAACAGCTTTGACGTTTTAAGGCTTGAAGGTGTCCTGTGGTATCTGGCACCAAGACATTAGCACCAGATCCTTAAAGTCTTGTAAGTTGCGAGGTGGGGTCTCCATGACTCAGACTTTTTTTCCAGCACATCCCACAGATGCTCTATCGGATTGAGATCAAGGGAATTTGAAGACCAAGTCAACACATTGAACTCTTTATCATGTTCCTTAAACCATTCCTGAACAATTCATGCAATGTGGCAGGGCACATTACCCTGCTGAAAGAGCCCCCTGCATTCAGAGAATACCTTTGCCATAAAGGGCTGTATTTGGTCTGTAGCAATGTTTAGGTAGGTGGTATGTGTCAAAGTAACATCCACATGAATGCCAAGACCTAAGGTTTTCCAGCAGAACATTGGCCAGAGCATCACCTTGCCTCCACCGGCTTCCCTTCTTCCCATAGTGCACCTTGGTGCCATCTCTTCTCCAGGTAAATGACGCACATGCATCCGGACACCCACATGATGTAAAAGAAAGCGTGATTCATCAGACCAGGCCACCTTTTTTCATGCTCTATGGTCCAGCTCTTTCGCTTATGTGCCCATTGTAGGCGGTTTCGGCAGTGGACAGGGTCAGCAAGGGCACTCTGACCGGTCTGCTCCTAAGCAGCCCCATGTGCAGCAAGCTGTGATGCATTGTGTGTTCTAATACTTTTCTATCATAGCTAGCATTAACTTTTTCAGCAATTTGTGCCACAGTGGCTCTTTAGTGGGATTTAAGCAAATTATATCTGGGGCATATACAGTAGTGGCCATTAAGGGTATAAATCGATGCATAGTTGCTATTTTTTATATGTGTTCATACATCATAAAGCACATATTGCAGTCTTAACCCACAAACATTACAGTGCATGAATTAATGTAAAAGTGTAAGGTGAATATGATGTTACACTTTTGAGCTAGGCAGACGCTATTGGAAGCCAGTGACGGTATACTCATGAAGGTCTAAATGTATGTGACAGGTATTGGTTTCATACAACAGAAAAAAGGGAGAATATTAAAACGTGTTGGTATTTCGCACAGAAAACAAATCTAATAAAAAAGGTGGAAAACTAGAGAACATATTGCAGGATATTAACCAGGGTAGTTAGAAATATAATATATTCATAGTGGCTAAAGTTATCAGTGGTGTACCATAGGTATGGGCAGATTGTAAAAATAATTTAGCCCAGGGTTTGCTGAGCAAACTGCCTGGACCAACACAACCCCTGACCAATAGGAAGTCGTCCAGTGGTTCCCTATTGATCTGTGGTCACACCGATTAGCCAGACAGCTCTGTTACTGCTTCACTGTGCGCTTTTATAGAGATATTAGAAAAACTTGATTTTGGAACAAAAGAAGCTGCTTTAGACATGAACTTATTAGTATGTATACATTTATAAACTGTCAAGACAAAGAATTGTCTAACAATTTCTTTGTACCAAAGACAATGTAGAGGTGAAAGAGTAATCAAATCATACTTGCTCACTCACCTAGATCTTCCTGGAGACTCCCGTATTTGGGAAAGTCCTTCTGGATTCCCAGGAGAGTCAGCCACTCTGACTGTTTCTGCCTTTCCTTTTAAAAAGGCCGAACAGGGAGGCTTCTGATGAAAATATCCATGGACCCACACTTGCCCTTTGGACCTTCCCTCCATCTTTCAAGGTGGAGGTCCCAAATGTAGGCATGTATGCATCAATTACAAATAATATAAATATTCTTTCACCATTAGCAGGGGCTCTTTGCTTTAAGGGTAGTTAAGACATTGAATATCTTACCACATGAGGAGATGATTCAGTAACAGACTTGCTGAATCTGCATTTGGATGACTTTCTTCAAAATAATAGTATATGTAGCTATAATGAGTAGATGGCATGAAGGGGTTGATTGATGCAAGGAATTTATCCAATTGCCATTTTGGGGTACCTGAGGTTAAATTTGCAACTGTCACACTGATGGTTTTGTTTAGTCTTTTTTTATTTAATTGGAATACTTTTAATTATGTATCTATGTAACATTGCTTACATATATGTATAACTTATGTTACTACTTTCCTGTGTTCATCAAAAAGCTCTTTTTTATTTAGGTTGATTATAAGTTCAACATCCCAGTATGTTGCTCTAGACATATCAAAAATTTTACTTTTGAATTATTATTTTGCTATTATATATTTTGTGTGGGTAGGACACATATTTAGTTTTAATAAAACAAGACAAACATGATCCTTCCCCCTCTTCTTCCCGGCGGGGCTCTCCCATTTCAGTAGAATCTACATCACTAGCCAAACTGCTCTCTCATCATCGCATGTATGACTCCTGGCGACTCTGTAATTCAGACGCTAGGGATTACACCCATTATTCTGCCCCTCACCATTTGTACTCCCGCATAGACATGATACATGTATCCCATGCACTCACTCCCAATGTGACTCAGGCGGGCATCACCCCACTCTCATGGACTGACCACTCGGGGGTGTTCATTATTCTAGACCTCCTCAAAACATCACCACCCCAGGGAAAGTGGCGCTTAGATGACTCTCTCCTGCTCAATCAGATGACCCTCTTAGACCTCAATAACTCAATTCCCAATTATTTCCAAGATAATTCTGCTATAGATGTCTCCCCAGGCATTATTTGGGAGGCACACAAAGCCACTATACGTGGTCATTTGATTAGCCTGACTGCGGCCTCTAGGAAAAAAGCTGCAGAAGAGATTTCTTGTTTAGAGCGTAGATTGGCCTCTCTTCTTTCCCAACACCAGTCTCTTCATGACCCTGCTTTGCTCACCCAGATCACCTCGTTGAAAGGTCAACTTAACACCCTTCTCTCCCGTAGGGCTGCTATTACTATGCAGAAATTACAGCAACGGTACTACGATAAAGCTGACAAAGCAGATTCTGTGCTAGCCAGAAAGCTTCGTAAGAAGATGGCTTTAGGTCACATCGATAAAATTTACGACTCACAAGCGAGCAGAGTTACATACGGCCCTAAGGAGATAGTCCAGACGTTTCAGGAATTTTATTCCTCCCTTTATAACTTAGCCCCCCCCCCCCTTCAAAGAGCTCATATGGTGCCGTCTCTAGACGAATATCTAGCCGCTACCCCCTTCCTAGGCTCACTCCATCTCACATTACCCTGACCGAGGTTTTGGTGGCTATTAAATTCCTGAAACCCTCTTCAGCTCCAGGCCCTGACGGTTTCACCCCACAATATTATAAGAAATTCGCTCCAGTACTAGGCCCATTTGACATTTTTTTTTAATGAGATCTTGGATGGTGCCACGTTTGATGCAGCCACAACCAGAGCTAACATTATTGTCATTCCAAAGCCAGGGAAGGACCCTACTCTCTGCTCTAGCTATAGACCAATTTCCCTACTCAATGTGGACCTTAAATATATGCAAAAATCTTGGCCTCCAGATTGATTCCCCTCCTCCCTTCCCTCATCCATCCCAACCAGGTGGGATTTATCCCAGGGCGTCAAGCCCCGGACAACACTAGGAGAACAATCGACCTTATCCATACAATTCACAGGGGTAAGCTCCCCTCCCTCCTTATGTCACTAGATGTTGAAAAGGCGTTCGACCGCATCTCCTGATCGTTTATGGTTGGGGTGCTGGGAGCGATGGGTTTCACTGGCAAATTTATGACTGCCTTTTCGGCCTTGTACCGCTCCCCGTCGGCCACAGTCTCTGCAAATGGTCTGACATCGGTCCCCTTCACTATCGCCAATGGCACACGGCAGGGCTGCCCCCTCTCTCCGCTCATTTTTGCCCTTATCATAGAGCCATTAGCAGCTAGAATCCGGGCTAACCAGCCGTTATTAGGCATCCCGGTGGGTAGTTCTTCTCATAAGATAGCACTATATGCGGATGACGCCTTGTTAACTATTGCTAACCCAAATCTTTCCGTTTCTCCTCTTGTAGACGAATTAAATCTCTATGGCCACTTCTCGGGATATAAAGTTAACACTGACAAACCAGAAGTCTTAGGGCTAGATTTACTATCAGGCGTGTTTGTAAACCCGCCGACTTTCGGCGGGTTTGGCGGCGGTTTAGCCATCGCCGGATTTACTAACGCTAAACCCGCCGTCCAAACGACCAGAAATGATGTTTTCAAACCCGCCTCTGTATAAAGCGCCATGACGGTTTCAACAATGTTCAACATACAAACAGCCGGATTTACTATTAGGGGGTTTATAAAGCCGCCGGAAAACAGCCATTCAAAAGACCAAAATGAAAGCGCTGCTTGTGAGCGGCGTGATGGTTCAAACAGTGTGATGTTTCAGATATTTTGCCAATCAGACCATAAGAGAAAGGCCTATTTCATGTCCAATGATCCATTAGGACTGTGTATAGAAAATGGCCAAAGTGTCATGAAATTTCAGGGTACTGTTATGTGTTTTTGGATTTTTTTTTCACCCAGTGTGATTGCATAGTAAAATCTCATTTCAGCATTTCTTTTCTAGTTGTTTTTTCCTTAGAACAAATCCACTTTAATACTGTTGCCTCAAAGAAATTAGGATGCACAATGTTTCATTACATAGTTAACCCTTAATTTAATGCGAATTCAATTCAAATGTGAAAAATGTTTTTTCTGGCTGAAGAAATCACAGACAATCACAGTCTATTGGCCAGCAGTTAATCATGATGCTTACAAAAAGGGCCCCTCATTATTTGTCAGGTGTGGGTTTGTTGGAGAATGGCTTTTGCAGGTAATGTGGTGCATTTTTGCCAGGGTTGGATTAAGGGAAGGGAGGCCCCCGGGCTAAGGGTACTGTCCCCCCCCCATGAGCCCCCCCCCAGCCATGAGCCACCCCCCCAGAGCTTACCTCCGTCCGTTGTTCCACTCCCTGTAGGACTTACGCGGCGCGCAGTAAACTCCTTACTGAGGAGATCTTGTGAGAGTGAGACTATGACTCATAGTCTCACTCTCACGAGATCTCCTCAGTAAGGAGATTACTGTGCGTCACATAAGTCCTACAGTGACAGCAGGCAGCTAACAGTATAACATTTGCTGTTAGCTGCCTGCCATTCTCCTTGAACAGGTGTCAGTCTGAGCAAGGGGGCGGGGACGCCCCCGGCCCGATGAATGCCGGTGGGCCCCCCAGCTGCCCGAGGCCCCTGGGCTGTAGCCCCTTTAGCCCTATTGTTAATCCGGCTCTGATTCTTGCCAGTGTATGTTTGCTGCTTTTTATCTGATGGAGGCAGAAAGGCGCCAGGAGGAGGAGGATGAACAGCAGTTGGCATCTGTTCCGCGGAGCCTGCAAAGACCCCGCACTCCACGTGCATTTCCAGTGCGTTTGAATCTGGAGTCTTTGGCTGATGTGGAGGTAGTACAAATGTTTCGGCTCAATCGTACTAACCTCATGGCACTGTATGAGCAAGTGAAGGATGATTTGGAGCCTACAACCAGCCGCTCTAATGCAGTGTCAGGACTACACAAACTACTGTGTGCAGTTCACTTTTTGGCAACAGGTTCCTTTCAATCTGTGTCCTCCAGAGTGATTGGCATAACGTAGCCGACATTTTCCAGGCATTTTGAACAGGTCTTAGGTGCCCTTAAAAGAGTGTGCCCTAGATATATCAGCTTCCCCAGCCAGGAGTCACAGTGGCATGAGCTCAAGGGAGCTTTCTATAGGGTCGCAGGTATCTCTAATGTAATGGGTGCAATAGATTGCACTCATATTGCCCTGAGACCACCTCACCACAGGGCAGAGGTTTTTGTTAATCGCCATCATTACCACTCCCTGAATGTGCAGGTTGTGTGCGATGCTAACCAGCGTATAATGAGTGTTGTTGCAGGCTATGCTGGGTCATGTCATGATGCCTTTATCCTGAGACAGTCTTCCCTTTATGCCAAATATGAAAGTGGTGAAATGCCGGAGGGATGGCTTTTGGGTATGTACTTATCATGTTTTATATATCCCTTATCATTGCTCAAATTGCCTCACGTATGTTAACTGCTGTACAACATCCCCAAATTAAATGGTAGCTAACATTTTACTTTTATTGCAGGAGATTCAGGATATGGGTGTCGCTCCTGGCTCATGACTCCTCTGCTGCATCCTCAGACTCCTGCACAGCATAAATACAATGAGGCACACATAACCACTAGAGGTGTCATAGAACGTACATTTGGACTCTTGAAAACCAGGTTCAGGTGCCTTGATAAATCTGGTTAAAGTAGGATAAACATTTATTGCTCTAAAATGTGTTTGATGTGAGTGCAATGGTTTTTTTGTTTTAAATTGTTTTGTAAATTGGAACCTTTAAAAAGAGGATAGTGTGTACTCCTCATGTGGTAAATATGAACATCCCTGGAAAGGGACAGTCAGAGGTCAATGTGTAAGTGAAATTAGTGCTTAGTTCTTAAAACATCAGTATACTCTTGTTTAATTTGCAGAAAAGAAAAACTGACACCATAGAATTTTAACTGCATTTATTGCAGTAGAACACAATAAATAATAAAGTATAATGCTTACACATACTTAACAAAACATTAACCAATAATAATGTTTTTGCGCTAGCGACGCCTTTTCGCTGGCATATCACACTGTTTGGAGCCACTCTCTCCTTTCCCTCGCCCACCCCTGGTGCGAGCACCTCTCCTTGGAGGAGTACTCTGGGCTGATCTGCTAGGCGTACTAGCAGTACTAGTGGTGGCAGAAGAAAAAGGTGCCGGCAAGCGGGCAATAAGTTCCTGCTGTATTTGCCCTGCCAGCCGGGTCACATTAGCATTCTCCTCATGAACTGTGGAATGTAAGGCCTCCACAGCCCCAGTCATTTGGGCCATCTGCACATTGGATTGTTCCCATGCATTTGCGAGACGGTTTATTGCAGCAGGGATCTGGCTATTGGTGCAGTGTATCTGCCTCAACTGGGCCGCAATTTGTGACATATGCCTAGTTTGACTCTGCATAAAGGTGGTTTGCTGCTGCTGGAAAAGTCCAATAGAGAGCGCTATTTCTCTGACTGGGTCCATACTTGGAGGTGCAGGTTGCTGGTATGATGGTGGTTCTGCAGGCCCAGGTGAAAGGTCGTGGAGGCCAGACACAGGGGCATCTACTGTTTCCAGGGTGATGATGGTTTGATCCTCTGGCTCAGGGGACATTTGCAGGGACTCTGGCTGAGGTGCCTGATATGAAGACGGTCCAGTGTATGAAAAATCACGGTAAGTATATAGGATATAATATGTTTGTATATAGCATTCTGGACACTGCATAGGAAAGAATAATCTTTTGCGACTAGAGATTGTTTCACAATGTTTGCATTCCTGATTTCTTGTCCTATGCTACCTGCTTAAGGATGCACTTTTTATCTTTTGAATACACATTATCATTTGGACTATGTATGGCTGAGGGGGCTACAAATGCAAAGGTTTTTTTACCTACAAATATTAGGATATAGTCAGCCAAATGATGCTAGACCGTGCTTTGGGGTAAACTAATACTATTTTAGTACTCCCTCTGTGTAGTCCATGCTGGGGTATTTTGACTAAACTGCGTGGTTGAAAAAGTGGAGATCAGAATCAGATTTTATCTGTCATTTTGTAGAAAGCAAGAAATAAAGTAAAGTTATAATCTGATTGGTTGCTATAGGCAACATCTCAGTTTAGTAAATGTAGCCCTATGTTCTCATTGCAAACCATCTAAAAGAAACGAAATATAACATTGACAGCAACATTTGCACAGAAAATCTACTAACTCCATTATTTCTCTCCTAAACAGAAATCACGCACCTGCTTGCTCGTCTGTGCCCGAATCTCTCAGTGAAGGTGGAGGTGTAGGACTCGGACTGCGACTTAACTGCGGTCCTGGCGAATCTGGATGTATTAGAAAAAGCATACAATGTATTTGCAGCAAAAAGCAATTTACAAATATACAGTTTTTTGGAAAAATGTGTTTGCAAATAATAAAACAGTTCTAAACAACAAATTTGGCCTTTAAATACTGATTGAGTAAAAAAGGCACTTTTAAAATAAAAAAGGCACTTTTAAAATAAATACACATTTTCAATAGTGTTAGCGTAAAAAGGGCAAATAACTCACCAACTACTTGGCCAAACGAGGGCGAATCTGTGTCTTGCACATTTATGCCCTCAACAATCTCGGCCGGCATGATCTGGCGCAGCTCCTCCTCGTAACTGGTATATTCCATACGAAGAGGGGGGCCACCACCCGTTCTTCTGGTTGACCTCCTTTCAGCGGCCATTTTTTCCTTGAGTCTCCTTTTGATGTCAGAGCATCTTTTGCGGCAGTGAGCTACTGTCTGCTTTAGTGGCCCCACCACATTCACTGCATCACACACTCTAGCCCACAATTGGTGGCGCCGCCTTAGCGGAGTCCGGGCTGCAAGGTTCCCTAAGATCACCTCAAAGCAGGGAATGAAATTGTGTGCACCAGCACACAATTTTCATCATGGGAGAATCTGACATTTCTCCCTGTTTTTGTCTTCCTGCCCTGTCCTGTCTCCTCAACCTCTTCCTCTCCCTCCTCTGCCCCCTCAACCTCCATCTCCCTCTCCTCAGCATCTGCTCCCCTCCTCTCTCTGGACATATTCACAAATAAATGTGAAATACACAAAACACAGAAAGACGTACAAACACAAAGAACAAACTACACTAACTACAGACACACTCTCAACACAGTCACACACAAGTAACACAGACAAAGGACAAGTCAAATACAAAAAATACAAGACAGAAAATAAATGAAAAAATAAAAGTACAAAACAGAAAAATACCACAGGACTACTCACACTTCAAGCAGAATTCGCAACACCAAAGCACCAAACTCCAACTCAATCCAACTCTCAGCAAACCACAATCCTCCAAACTCCTCTCACAAAACTCCTCAAACCCCTATCAAAGAAAAAGTGTCAGGCCAGTGGTTTATATAGGGCTTGTGATGTCAAATCTCCTGACTTTGAAAATAGGCAATAGTAACAGGCCATGAGACAGGTGTAATTTTCAAAAAAAACGCCTTTACACGAAAGCGCCGTCATTTAAAGCAAAAGTGCAGTGGTCTAATCAAAGCCGCCGGCGGCTTTGAGCATTACAAACCGCCGTGACATCGCCGGCGGCTTCAAATTGAAGATGAAATGCGCCAATTCGTAAATCCGGCTGTTTGCAATGCAAACCCACCGGAAAACCGTTGGATGCTTCAAGCCGTCACGCATCCCGCCTGTTAGTGAATCTAACCCTTAGACTTTTATGTTTCCTCAGCAGACAAGGTGTCTTTAGAGCGTTCTTTCCCATTTAACTGGCGCCCTCAAAAACTCAAGTATCTTGGGGTATACTTGACTAAGCAACTTCACCAGCTTTTTCAGGCCAACTTCCCTTGCATTCTTGCTCAAATTAAGTCGGATCTTGTTTCGTGGTCGCAGATATACATCTCCTGGATAGGTCGTATTAATGCGGTCAAGATGAATATACTCCCTAGACTCCTTTACCTTTTTCAAACCCTCCCCTTCCGGGTCCCCCCCCCACGTTTTTAAGTTTCTCCATTTTCATGTATCTAAATTCATCTGGGCGGGTTAGCGCCCCCGAGTCAGTTTCAAGCTTTTGCAGAGAGCCCCGCGGGGAGGGGGTCTGGGAATCCCTGATTTTTGACGCTATTACCTCTCCGCTCAGCTTGCTCAATGCGTTCTGTGGTGTAGTTTAACTCCCTCCAGGGTCTGGGTCGAGATTGAGGCTGAGAGTCTGGGTATGCTTTCCCTATCTACTCTCCTATGGCTCCCACGGGCTCGTCGACCAAAACGTGTCTCACTTTATCTGGTCATTACACATTCCCTGGCGGTCTGGGACTTGGCCTCTCCCCCCATCCCTCTCCCCTAATTCCTTTTTTTAACTCCTCAGACTTTGCTCCAGGCCTTATTCCTAAAGCATTATCCTCTTGGACCTCACAAGGGGTCAGTTTCTTAAACGATCTCACCTCTACGGCTGTGTTCCCCTCGTTTTCTGACATCCAATCGCGAATAAATATTCCCACTAAATTATTTTACCAATTCCTCCAGCTCCGCCATTTTCACCACACTGCCAAAACTCGCCTCTCCTTCCGCCCCCTTACTACATTTGAACATCTCTGTCTCCGTCCGTCCTCTACGAAAGGCCTTACGTCATACTACCAACTCGCCCCACCTTCCTCAGACCTTAGAGTCTCGCACGAACTGGCCTGGGAACGTGACATTGGTGAAGTTCTTTTGAACGAGGAATGGTCGGAGATATATGAGAATGCTGCCTCCAGCTCAATCTGCGTTAAAATAAAAGAGAATGTTTATAAGGTATTGTACCGTTGGTACAACATTCCCTCCCGGATTCATAAAATTCTTCCAGACTCTTCTGATCGCTGTTGGCGTGGGTGCTCCCATGAGGGTAACTTTATCCATATATGGTGGACTTGTCCCAAATTATCAAACTTTTGGGCCGAGATTAAACACCTGATCCAATCGATTCTCCATATAGCGATACCATTAGAGCCTAAATTTTTTCTCTTGCCCTTGGGAGCGCCCGCGGCGACTCGACATCAGAACAAGCTAGCTAGGCACATCTTATCGGCAGCTACCTGCCAAATTGCAGCAGACTGGAGGCAGCAGTCTCCACCTTCGCTTCGGGCCTTTATTAATAGAGTTTGGCAGGTCCAGCGCCTGGAATACATGACCAGCATCATCAATAGGACGTCAAGATCGTTCACTAAGGTATGGAACCCATGGCTCTCGTTTTTTCAGGCTTACTCCCCTTTCACTTGACTCTACACCTACATACATCCATCCTCTTTTCGTGAACCCCTTTTATTCTGTTTCTTTTTTCTTTATTTTCCTTTTCTGCTCTGTACTAGTCTCCCTTATCTTCTCTTCCTGCGTCATGCCTGTCTCTGTCGCGGCATTTCGCTCTCTCCTTTACATCTTAAAAAATCTATGGTCAGTTATTATACACGCAATCTGACTCGTTGCACTGATTCTTTACGATATTCTGTTGATTTTATATATGTTTTATGTGATGTGTTTTGGTTTTTTTTTGTTCTCTTGTTGGCATTGCATATCGGTTTTGTTTGTTATTTGACCTCTCAAAAATAAAAACTTTGAAAAAAAAACAAAAAAAAAAAAACAAGGCAAACATGAGCATAAAATAATGTGTCTTAATAAATCTAAAATCTGACATACATAGGCTACCAAGTCTCAAATTGTACATGGATATTTAATTTGTTATGTTGTGATCAGTTTGTTTGGTTTCCCTGCCCATTGCAATGCATAACCTGTTATTTTTTTTAAATAAATAATGGATAGTAACTTTGTACTATACCTAAACCTAATTTTCTTCAGTGACCATAAACAAATAGTTTATCATTATGAACTAAATAATTTTATATGATGCTACAATTTTAAGGTATTGAAATAAACACAAGCAGAACTGATTAAATATAAGTGTGTGTGTGTGTCTCTCTCTCTCTCTCTCTCTCTCTCTCTCTCTCTCTCTATATATATATATATATATATATATATATATATATCTATTGTAACAAAAGGAGGCATTTAGCTGGCAATATACAGAGAAAGCAGGGAAGTAGAGTAAAACATTTGTGCAGTAATGCACCTAGAGTGAAGACTTATGTATGAAAAGCAATAGTTTAGATTTGGTTAAACTTACATGATCTGAAATCCTTCCTCTCAGCAAACAGACAGGGCGTGTCTGGTTGTGCAAACAGAGGCAGTGATGGGTGTTTTCTTTTAAAGAGAAGGTGGGTGTGTCACCTGTCCATCAAGCTAAGGCTAGGGGAGGAGCATCATGTATAAAAGCTTGTTTGTTTCATTTGTTCAGAGAGACCAATGCTGGGTGAGCTGGCTGGTCCTGAGAGAGAGCTGGACTATGTATAGCTAGTGTTTAGGGTCTCCATGAGTGCTGTACAAGTATACGGTGTCAAACATTTACCATCCTGACAATAAAGCACCATAAAAAGGAAGTTGTTGTTCGCGTGTGCTTCTGCAGTAGCGGGCTCTTGCCACAAGTGGTGTCAGGAGTGGGATACTCCGGGAAGCAAGTTTCCGCTACCAAACCCGCGCAGACCTCAACATGGAGGAAGTACTGAGAACCCTCGTGAATGTGGCTGCTGCGCAGCAACAACAGCAAGCTCAGATGCTACGAGTTGCCGAGGCACAGGTGGAAAACACAAGGCTCTTAAGAGAAGAGTTAAACCAGGTGAGACATGACAGAAATTAACCACTTGGTCCTGTTCTCCAGAAAATGTCGCCAGGTGATGACATAGAAGCATATCTGGTGTCCTTTGAGAGACTTGCAAAAAGGGCAAAATGGCCTCCTAAAGATTGGGCTGAGAGACTGGCGCCATATCTGACTGGTGAAGCTCAGCGAGCTTATATGTATCTAGATGATGAACGGGCCTCTGATTATTTGTGCCTAAAGTCTGAGATATTGGCTCGCGTTGGAGTTTCTTGGCCAGGCCGAGCCCAGCGCTATCGCCAATGGTGCTATAATAAAGAAAAACGGGTCAGAGCGCAAGTGTCTGAGCTTTCTAAAATTTTAAAGGAATGGCTGCAGCCTGAGGAGAATTCGCCTTCTCGGATTATTGAAGTTCTGGCGATAGATCACTGCATCCGGGGGCTGAACCGCGATTTGCAAAGGTGGGTGCTGCAATCAGACCCACAAACTTATGAAGAGCTTGCCACCGTGGTAGAAAGGTTTTGTGCACTACAGCAAATGACTAAAGAACCTGCATTTGTGGCAAAGCCTCTGCCACGCCAAAAGCCAGGTTTGACAATCCTTGCCACAGGGCCCAATGGCAAAACTGCTACGGACAGAGGGCCAGGTGCAAAGCTGTCTAATCTGAAGTGTTTTGAATGTGGTGAGCCAGGCCACTTTAAGACAGAGTGTCCTAAACTACAGGAACCCATGCACTCTTCCGTGGCACATATTGGGCCTGCGTTTCCAAGCTGTTTTACCATGAGTCCCACATCAGGAAGTCCTTGTTTGTTCCGGGTGACTGTGCTAATCAACCAAAACCTTGTTCTGGCCTTGGTTGACTCGGGGAGTTAACTCTCATTGGTTTCCAGCTCTGCCTTACCCGAAACCATAACTTCTCGGTTGCCCAAAGTGAAGGTTCTTTGCGTACATGGCACAACAGAGGAGTATGAAAGAACAATACTACCAGTCACACTCAAAGGCAAAACTGTTATGGTGGTAGCTGCCATAGCACCTAAACTCCCATATCCACTCATTTTGGGGCGAGATTTCCCACTGTTTAATGATGTCCTCGGTGAGCGGATCTGGCCGGACATGCCGGCAACTGATGCAACGGTCGGAATGGCCCGGTATTAAAGGAACCGCCTAAGAATCCACAGCATCTGGACATCGATCTTTGGGAACCGCCAAACCGGAATGCCATCCTGGGAGTCATAGCAGGAGTTCCACAAAAGCATCCAACTGTGGGGAAACATGGACAGTCCAAACTAGCATTGGTCGGTGATGTCGCAGATGAGCCCACCCCGCCTGTCAGTGAGGATACGGACTGGTCCGCAATACCAATTTTGTTTCCTCTGCAGGACTTTGCTCGAGACCAACTTAATGATGCCACTTTGGAACATGCCTTTAAAAGTGTGACTGAGGTAAATGGGGTAGCGAAAGCCGCCCAGCCTGCAGAAGGTATACCATATTTTATTGTTAAAAATAATTTCCTGTATAGAGTTGCTACTGTACAGGGGGATAAAGTAGAACAATTAATGGTTCCTCAGGTCAATAACCCTAGTGTTAAAAGCAGCACATACACATGTCTGTGGGTGACACCTAGGGGAGGATAAAACACGGGAACAAGTTCTGCTTAGGTTTTACTGGTCCGGTGTACACATGGCAGTGAAAAAGTATTGCCGGTCCTGTCCCATTTGTCAGAGAACCTGTCCCAAACCCATGTACAGGGCACCTCTCATTCCGATACCTATAGTACAAGTTCCCTTTGAACGGATAGCTATGGACCTTGTGGGGCCACTGGAAAAATCCGCACGTGGGCACCAATATATACTAGTGGTGCTTGACTATGCAACCAGATATCCAGAGGCAATTCCCCTACGAAACATAAAGTCCAGCACCATAGCTAAGAAACTTGTATTGATGTTTACACGATTGGGAATACCCAAAGAAATTCTCACAGATCAGGGTACTCCTTTCATGTCTAATCTGATGAAGGACATGTGCCAGTTGCTAGGGGTTACGGCGCTTCACACCTCTGTATACCATCCACAAACAGATGGCTTGGTGGAACGCTTTAACCGCACATTAAAGCACATGTTTAGGAAAGCAGTGGCTCAAGAGAAAAAAGATTGGGACACTCTTATTCCCTATTTGATGTTTGCCATCTGTGAGGTACCTCAAGCTTCAACAGGGTTTAGTCCCTTTAAATTATTGTTATTGTTTGGGAGACAGCCCAGGGGTATCTTGGATATGTTAAAAGAAGGGTGGGAGCAGCAAGGTCCCAGGGAGCCAAATCTGGTACAATTTGTGTCACAAATGTATGAGAGGCTAGGAAAGATAGGGCCCATTGTGCAGCAACATGTAAAAGAGGCTCAGGAACAACAGAGAAAAAGTTATGATAAAAGTGCTATTGTTCGAACTTTCAAGCCTGGGGACAAGGTCCTAGTCCTGGTTCCCACCCAGGAAAGCAAACTTTTTACCCATTGGCAGGGTCCATATGAAGTTCTAGAGGCTGTCGGTCCTGTCAATTACAGAGTCCGCCAATTAGGTAGGAGAAGGGAGGAGCAAATATATCATGTCAACCTCCTTAAACCTTGGCATGATGAGGAAACCTCTCCTCAGGTAGTGAGTACTGCCATTGAAAAGTCTGAAGTGCCCATAGAGCCAGCTTTGTCCATTCAGCAGAGACAACAGACTGAAGAAATGGCTCGTCGGAACAGGGATGTCTTCTCTTCCATTCCTGGGTGCACTACCTTAATCGAACACGACATTGTCACTGTGCCAGGAGTCATTGTAAAGCAGAAGCCGTATCGTATTCCAGGAGCCAGACGGGAGTACGTGAGAAAGGAGGTGGAGAAGATGCTCCAGTTAGATGTGATTGAAGAGTCCACTAGTGAATGGAATAGTCCCATTGTGCTTGTCCTGAAACCCAATGGGACAATTAGGTTCTGCAATGACTTTAGGCGCCTAAACAGTATGTCGCAGTTTGATGCCTATCCGATGCCACGTGTGGATGAACTAGTGGAAAATCTTGCTGGTAGCAATTATTTAACAACCCTTGATCTAACAAAGGGTTATTGGCAAGTTCCCCTGACTTCCACGGCCAAGCCAAAGACTGCATTTTCCACCCCTGATGGTCTCTATCAATATAAAATCCTACCCTTTGGGTTGCATGGGGCACCTGCCACCTTCCAAAGGGCCATGAATAAATTGCTACGACCTCACACAGCTTATGCAGCCGCTTACTTGGATGATATAGTGATTTATACCCCAGACTGGGGATCACATTTAGCCAAAGTTGAGGTCGTCTTAGCTTCATTAAGGTCAGCAGGGTTAACAGCTAACCCAGAGAAATGTGCCATAGCCATGAGAGAAGTCAAATATCTGGGGTACATTGTTGGCCGAGGGCATGTAAAACCCCAGCAAGATAAAGTGGAGGCAGTCAAAAATTGGGCAAGACCAGAAAAAAAGTCGCAGTTAAGAACCTTTTTAGGCTTAGTAGGTTACTACAGACGGTTTATAAGCCACTTCGCCACTAGAGCTGCTCCACTTACGGACATGTTAAAAAAAAGTTGTCCAGATAGATTAACCTGGTCTGATTTTGCAGAAACCGCCTGGTCTGATTTTCGGTTAGCTCTTAGTTCCTCCCCAGTTCTACAAGCACCGGATTTTACCAGGAGGTTCTTCCTCCAAACTGATGCTTCTGGTGTTGGCTTAGGTGCAGTCTTGTCACAGGAGAAGAATGGAGTAGAAAATCCTGTCCTGTACCTAAGTCGTAAGTTGCTTCCAAGGGAACAAGAATATGCCACTGTGGAGAAAGAATGTCTCGCCATAAAATGGGCTACAGATGCTCTGCGCTATTATCTCCTAGGCTGAGAGTTCACCTTAATAACAGACCATGCACCATTGAGATGGATGCAGAGCAACCGGGAGATAAATGCCAAGGTAACCCGCTGGTTCTTGGCACTACAACCTTTCAAGTTCTCAGTAGAACATAGACCTGGGATTCTGCACAAGAATGCAGATGCATTGTCACGAAAATATGCGCTCCTCGCGAAGTCCGCGTCCCCCGACTTGGAGATGCTAGGGGGAGGGATATGTAACAAAAGGAGGCATTTTGCTGCCAATATACAGAGAAAGCAGGGAAGTAGAGTAAAACATTTGTGCAGTAATGCACCTAGAGTGAAGACTTATGTATGAAAAGCAATAGTTTAAATTTGGTTAAACTTACATGATCTGAAATCCTTCCTCTCAGCAAACAGACAGGGCGTGTCTGGTTGTGCAAACAGAGGCAGTGATGGGTGTTTTCTTTTAAAGAGAAGGTGGGTATGTCACCTGTCCATCAAGCTAAGGCTGGGGGAGGAGCATCATGTATAAAAGCTTGTTTGTTTCATTTGTTCAGAGAGACCAACGCTGGGTGAGCTGGTTGGTCCTGAGAGAGAGCTGGACTATGTATAGCTAGTGTTTAGGGTCTCCATGATTGCTGTACAAGTATACGGTGTCAAACATTTACCATCCTGACAATAAAGCACCATAAAAAGGAAGTTGTTGTACGCGTGTGCTTCTGCAGTAGCGGGCTCTTGCCACAAGATATATATATATATATATATATATATATATATATATATATATGTGTGTGTGTATATATGTATGTATATATGTATATATATCATGTGTGTGAATTACACTTTTGTTTTATTTGCAACTACAATATGGTTTACATATATTCTGCATTTTTGATTATTAAGCTTATTTTAACAGTTTCCTGATGTTACCTATGAATTCTTGTGACACATCCAATATAATGACAGAACACCAAACTGTATAATACACACTGATTTGGAGTCACTAGTCATCTTATTCACATTATATAAATGCGGTTAAATATGATGTGTTTGAAATTACATATGTTTTATTGTGCAGGGTTTTTGTTTTTCTAAACAAACATTAAAATTATTTCTAGCATGCTATTTTATGTGCATATTTAGGACTTTTATTTATATTTCATGCATAGCTATTAAAGCTGCACTACAACTTTTTTTTACCACATAGACACTTTAAAATGGAAGGAGGATCAGGGGAACTAATCGCAAACTGCAATGTCCATTATTGTGCCTTCTCATTGGTCCCTCCCGCTTACACTCACCTCCAAAGCATCACAGCAGACTTAACCACAGAGTCCCAGCAGTAACGGCTGCAAAGAGCAGCCCCTGGGGTAATTTGTATATGTCCCCATTACAAAATGATCTTGCATATAAAATCACTCAAGATTTTAACATTTCGTTTTAATGGTTTTATTATTTCTCTAACACTAAAATTTGAAAATGCATTGATGTGAAAGGCACCACTGAAACCAATTAAAACTATTTTTAATGCACTTTTCATGTTCTACTGAACACATGAGACTTATATTAACATCAGAGTAGTGTTAGAGCCCCTATATGGTAGATATTTTGAAATGTCTGCTGTGTATGGAATAGTATGTACGTCCAGAATCCTTTGTACGTGACCCAACCTAAAAATAGAGTAAATTATTCAAGTTCTTAAAAATATTTCACATAGATGTTTCTGTAGCACCATTCTACGAGTTATTCACACATTCCCTGAACCTGTGCTTTGTGAACACTATTAGCTTTTGCCAGCTGTATTTAAAAGCACATTTCACAGAGAGAAAAGCTTAAGGGAAAAAAAGAAGCCCAGCCATAATTAGTAAATCTGCTATCACAACCCCATCCATTTTTGCTTCCATGCGCTTGGCTGAATTCTCTATTAGCTGACAGGTGACATCACAAAATCTGTCAAGAAGCCAACAGGAAATTCACAGAGGGAGGGGGGGGGGGTGAATGGTCTTCCCTGCATTTGTAAACAAAGATGTCCTCACTCTGACCTCTGTTCATAGCTGAAATGGCTGAATCAGTGACATCTTCATCCTCTCACAATTTCCTCCCGCCCCACCCACCTCAGCTAGAATTAGGCCAGTAGGTTCATGCTGTGTAAATTATCTGCCCAGCATGGTGTCTGCTTGCACAGTCTGAAAAATGCAATGCACACAACCTATCATAACCTTCCATTTATTTACTTTACAGCATGAATATTGAAGTACTGGCAGAAGGGTTGCATAGTGTATCATGCACAGTATCCACGCATTTTTTTATTTTATTTTTTGAAGGGTTGCATACATTTAAATTTGCTAAATGTCTAATAAAAGTGTTTGCAAACAACATTACATATGAAAAATTTCTCAAACATTATTGGTAAATAGAGTTATATCCACAGGGGCATATTCAATTCTACCTCTGATATTTTCAACTCACCCTGGCTACAAGCTACATGCAACATGAGGACTGTTTTGGACTCTGATCTTATTTTCTTCTCATCTCATGAAAGTTTGTTTTATTTATCAATGCAAAATCCACTCTGTTTATTCAGACTGCTGTACTACTTGCTCAACCACTACCTACCCATGCTACAGTTATTTCAGTCACCACTGTACTTCAATTCTATTTAAGCTTTGTCTCCCATTACAAGTAGGAAGAAATTATACTGTCTTTCAACCACTCTCCTCTCTCATGACTCTGCAAAATCTCAGCTATTCAATTACCTGCTCTTTATTACTCTCCATTCAACACTTCCACCCACTCCTCCACATGGCTCCCCACATCATTCCTCTATATTATGCAGACATCCAGGAATACACTACATTTGCTGCAGCATAGCTCTACACTACTTATCTTATTACGCTGGACATTGCAATTAGGCAATTCCTTTAATTCCTCTTTTTTGCTATTTGACTAATAGTCCCAATGCTTGCCAAAATATTTTTTTTTATCTATTTTCATGGCATTATCTTTAGGACTATATCATCCCTCACCCATCCTGCAACACACACCTCTGTCCACATTGCCCCTTCATTACTTCACTCACCTCTAGTGAACACTCATAAACTCTTATGCTATTTAAATTCAATAACTTTAACAGCCTCACCCTGCCTCCAGAAACTAAAAGGACACACATCTTACAATCATCTTTCCTACCTTTCTTCCTCCCTGCTTCTATTAGCTGTTGACATATCACCTAATCCAGGTCCCCCTCACTTCTCCCACACACATATATCTGAACACTACAGAAATCTGGCAAACCTCAAACACATAACCTGTCTCCCCCTCTTCCTAAGTCATTTAAATGTGCCCTTTGGAATGCACGCTCTGTTTGTAACAAACTTACCTCCGTAACAACCTCAAACTTCTAGCAATAACAGAAACATGGCTCACGCATTCAGACACTGCCTCACCTGCAGCCCTTTCACATGGTGGTCTCCATTTCACCCACACCCCCAGACCAGGAGGCAGACAAGGAGGGGGAGTTGGACTACTTCTCTCCCCACAGTGCACATTTACAGTTCTACCAAGTGTCCCATCACTCACATTCACATTTTTTGAAGTACATGCTGTTAGGATTTTTAACCCATTCTCTATGCGTGTTGCTGCCATCTATCGTCCCCCTGGTCCACACCAACAATTTCTTGAAAACTTCTCTGCATGGCTCTCTCACTTCTTATCTCCTGATATCCCCACCATCATCATGGGTGATTTCAACATTTCTATTTCTAATCCACGTTCCAATGCTGCTTCCAAACTACTCTCTCTAACCTCCACACTTGACCTCTCCCAGTGCATTGAATCCGCTACTCATCAGGATGGCCACTGTCTTGATCTTGTTTTCTCTAGACTATGCTCAGTTTCTGATTTCCTTAACACTCCTTTCCCCCTCTCGGATCATCACCTTATTAGATACTCGCTCACCCCCAGTTCTTTACCCTCCCTAGTGTCAAACTCTTCCAAGCCTCCTCGTACCCGCAGGAATATCAACGCTATTGATTTTCAACAGTTTTCCACCTCTCTCCAACACCGTCTCTCCGCAATTTCTACATTCTCCTCCCTTGATCGGGCAGTACCCCATTTTCATCAATCCCTAGCAACTGCCCTGGATCAAGTGGCTCTAGCGACACTACATACTTTGCGTAGAATTCGTTGCCAACCGTGGCACACTACAATAACACGAACTCTACAAAATCTTTCTCGTAAAAGCAGAACGTCACTGGTGTAAATGCTGTGCCTCTAATGATTTCATCACATATACCGATATCTACCACTCCTACAGAAAAGCTCTGGACACTGCTAAACAAGCATACTACCAATCTCTCATCTATGCTCAGGCTTCTAACCCCAAATGCTTCTTTAACTCATTTAACTCTCTTCTGAATCTTCCTGCCCCAAATCCTCCAACTAACATCAGTGCACAGGATCTTGCTTCCTATTTCAAGGACAAAATTGATAAGATCAGGCTTGAAATGGTATCTCCCTTGACAAGCAATCTGCTCAATTCCTTTGTAGCACCCTCTGACACTCTCTCTTCATTTGATCCCACAAATGAAGAAGTTTCTACTCTCTTCTCATCTTCCTACTCTACCTCCTGTCCTCTTGATCCCATTCCCTCACAAATTGGTATGCCCCTGTCTCCTGTGCTCATTCCCCCTCTAACTAAAATCTGTAATCCATCTCTTTCTACTGGTATTTTTCCATCACTATTCAGCATGCAGTGATTACTCCCATTTTAAAAAAACAGAATTCTGACCCTAACTCTCTCATAAATTACCGCCCCAGCTCCCATGCCCCTCCAAGCTTCTCAAGAGAATTGCCTACACCCGCCTCACACACTTTCTTACAGCAAACAACCTTTTGGATCTTCTTCAGTCAGGCTTTCGCTCTCAACACTCCACAGAGACTGCGCTGACCAAAGTTGTCAATGATTTGATCACAGCAAAAAATAATAACCAATACTCTCTTCTAATTCTCCTGGATCTCTCTGTTGCATTTGACACTGTTGACCACTCTCTCCTCATACTAACGCTACAATCCCTAGGTCTTGAAGGCACTGTCCTATCCTGGTTCTCATCCTAACTTTCTAATCGCTCTTTCAGTGTTAATTTCTCTGGATCCACCTCTGTTCCGTTTCCTTTATCAGTTGGAGTACCGCACGGCTCAGTCCTAGGTCCTCTGCTATTCTCTATCTACACCACTTCTCTTAGAAAACTAATAAGCTCCTTTGGATTTCAGTATCATCTCTATGCCGATGATACACAAATTTATCTATCCTCTTCTGATCTTTCACCATCTGTGTTGTCTCGCGTTACTGACTGTCTTTCTGCCATTTCATCTTGGATGTCTTCTCGCCAACTCAAACTCAATCTTTCAAAAACTGAATTAATAATATTCCCACCCAAAAACAGAAGCTTCCTGCCTGACATTTCTATTTCTGTTGATAACATGACCATAAATCCCACCTCGCAAGCTCGTTGCCTAGGTGTAATCCTTGATTCACAACTGTCGTTTATTCCCTACATCAACTCTATATCTAAATCATGTTACATACACCTAAAGAACATTTCCAGAATACGCACATATCTGACACAAGACACCGCAAAAACATTAATTCATGCACTCATCATCTCCCGCATCGACTATTGCAATTCCCTCCTTACTGGTCTTTCCAAAGTCAGACTTGAACCCCTACAATCTATTTTGCACGCAGCGGCTAGATTGATTTTCCTTACAAACCGTTATTCCTCTGCTGAGCCACTCTGTCAATCTCTACATTGGCTGCCTGTATTTCAACGAATCCAATATAAAATTCTTCTACTAACATACAAGGCCATCAACAAAATTGCACCGACATACATTTCCTCACTTGTCCCGAAATATCTCCCCACTCGACACCTACGTTCTGCACAAGATCTACGTCTCTCCTCCACTCTCATCACATCCTCCCATTCTCGGTTACAGGATTTTTTCCGGGCTGCACCCACTTTGTGGAATTCCCTCCCACGCACAGTAAGACTTTCCTCTAGTCTTCAAACCTTCAAGCGTTCACTGAAAACCCACCTCTTCAGACAAGGTTATGATATTCCCCAACCATCATCTTAATTTCCCTAGATTACCCTATTACCATCCTCTACACTGCTAACGCAAGACAACAACCTTCTGACCAACATTGCAACACACACAGCCCACTCAGTACCTTTACCTTTGCAGTCTGGCTGGTCCATTGTGCAATATGATGTAGCACATGCCCTTGTGTTTCTAACTCCCATTGTCCTATAGATTGTAAGCTTTCGAGCAGGGTTCTCTTACTTCTCTGTCTGTATGTATTACCCAGTATTGTCTTATTAATGTTTGTTCCCAATTGTAAAGCGCTATGGAATTTGCTGGCGCTATATAAATAAATGTTGATGATGATGATTCAATTGTTCGTGTTACTTGCAAAAGTAACGCTGTATTACGGTAATTCTAAGCCGGATTTCACCTTGCAGGTACTAACGGTAATTACGCGCACTATTACCGTAATAGCAGTAGTAGTGCGCAAGCCTTGTTACTTTTGCGAGTAACGCGGACAATTGAATATACCCCACAGTGTATGGACAAATAGCAAAAATTTAATGTTTGTAATGCATGAGACATTTTCAACTAAAGCATATGGAGACCTTGCTAAAATGTATCCATCAGGCAGTTTTGAAAAATCTAACATCAGTAGTACATTGACACATAGGGGGGAATGCAATTGCCCGCATTACTGTCAAAAGTAATGCGGCCTGCGCGCTATTACGATTAGTATGGTAATACTGCACATTATCGTTAGTAATTTCAACGCTGGATTTTTGTGTTAATATCACCGTATTAATGGTAAAAATGCGCCGGACGCGTTACTTTTATTAGTAATGCCACCAATTGAATTTCCTCCCCATAGGGCCTGAGTTATTAAGGAGACCAAAGCAAAAAAAAAAGGAGTCAGTTTGCTTCTGGACAAACCATGTTACAATGCAAGGGGTGCCAATTACTTTATTATTTTGCACATAAGTTAAATACTGGATTTTTTTTTTGCATTAAGCACACAAATACTTGATAGCTTTATTATTACATTGAAGTTTAAAGTTGATCTTGGATATGCCCTGCCTCAACTATAAATCTGTCCCCACATTTTAAATTGTCCTCTCCCTCCAATGCAACATGGTTTTGCTCAGGTGCAAAGTTACTCCTTTTTATGCTTTAATCTCCTTAATAACTCAGGCCTCATTTGTTTCTGATAATATAAGATCACAGCCAGATTACGATTTGTGGGGTGCCAGAGTAAGCAACATGTGAGGCCCCTGCAATTACAATTCAAAGTCCAAATTAGTGGCCTGACCTGCACATGCACAATATATCCCTGTTCCTCTCCAGCCCCATGTATATGCAGCAAACACTGGTGCTGTCAGGCTGTAGTTAACGCTGGTCTTTCGAGAACCTTGGCATGCATAGTTTAGGTTGTGGAGGCCCTTGTTGTGTAGGGGCCACAAGGCTTAGCTCCTCAGTTGTTCCAGCTATAATCAGTCTCTGAATACGCTTTAAAACTTTCCCACTCATGTATGTTTTGAACTTCCTGCAATAATGCCTTAGGCATTATTTAACTTGGCTGTTGGAGTGGGCTAAAGATCCTATCGCATGAATTCCTTTTGAGCATTCAGAGCCAATACGGTGCATCCTCCACTTCTAAAGTTTGATATTAGAAAGCTTCTCAGAAGCACAGTGAACTTTGCTTGGCTCTAAAACAAAAACAAAAAAATTGTAGCACGGCTTGGTTTGAAAATTTGTAACTGAAGGAATCACTAGACTTCTGGAACAATGTCCTCTGGACAGATGGCAAACGAGTTGTTTGATCTCAATATGCAACGTGTTGTTTGGTAGAAGCCAAAAACACCATACTGCATCACTATAAAAACCTCATACAAGCCACCAATCACAGAGGTGAAGATTTCAACTTGTTTTGCCGCCACAGGACCTGGATGCTTTCCAATCATAGAATTCACAAATAACTCTTCTTTAGCTGTGTTCTTAACAACTTGCAACAACAAGTGTCTCTGAAATTGCATAATGCAGTTGCACAATAATCCTAAAAACACCAGCAAATATACTGAATGTCAGAAAAAGAATATAGTTAAGATTTTAGAATGGTCAAAGTCTTGACCTCAAACCCATTGAGATACCACACCACTCCACTGTCCTAAATTTGTCGAGAAAGTACCGATTTGAGGTGACATTACCTGTCCAACAATAGGTACATTTGTCCCAATTTTTTTTATAATTTCAGTATCTTTCTTCACAAAATGGAATCTAATTTTTGCACTGCTCTGCAAAATTAGGCACATCATTACGCCTGCTCTATAGTTTGCAAGAAATGCCCTCAGTCTTCCCAACTCCTCCCATCAGCTGGTGCAAATGTCACCATTTTGTGTGCAAATTCATGTGTTTTGGCGGAAATCTAGGCATGGCAGCACAAATTAAGGTGCACTGCACCGCCAAGAGGATTTTTTGTTGTCCCACATCAATTTTGCTCCTGGTAAATGAGGCCCAAAGTTTTCACTTGGTTAGAAACAAATTGTGGTTTGTTCGTGTTTTTATGCACACAGAACAGTGCTACATTTTGTTTATATTCTGTCTTTTATACATAAATCATTGGGGATCTTTTGTTTGTTTCTTCCAATGAAAGCATTGTGGTGCTTAAATTGAAAACAATTTGTGTGGCTTTTTGTATTCTGTAAGAGGACATTTTCTGTGTTTTTTATTATTTAGCCAACTCTGGATCTCTGCAAGGGCCACACACTCCCCAATCCACTGGTAGTAATTCCATGGCTGAGATGCCAGGTGAACTAAAGCCCCCAACGCCCGCCTCAACACCACATGGTCAAATGCAATCAATGACAGGTGGCAGGTATGTGCATTTTACTGACAACACCATTGTTCAGGTCTCCATTGTATGGGGGTGATTTAGAGTTGCACGTAAGAGCATTGGCATTGAATAGCTTTGTGGTTTCTGTTAAATTTGTTTCACTGCACATGCAGACAACTTGAGATGGGTTTTTAGCTGCATATATTTGACACTTGCAGCCCCTTGTGCTTGGTGAGGCGAATCAGGGGCATTCATATGCAGATGCAATGCAGTGAGGCGTTGCAGGCTCAAATTATGCACACTTCTATCAGATGTGTATTATTTTCAGTTATACCTATCTTTGGCAGGTATAAATTGTGCGTCTATACAAGATTGGTGCAGTTTCTAGTTGATGATCGCCATTTATTTGCCTGAGACGCATCTTTACGCTAGGTTTAACCTTGCACTTCTATTTAGATGCGTGTAAATCCAAATGCAGATGTGAAAGTATATAGATGCATATTTGTATTTACGCAAACGGACATCTTTTACTTTCAAATCTAAATTGCCCCTTCCCATTATCTGCAAGTTGAAGCAAGACCGCTTGTGCAGTTAACAAACCCATAAGCAGCTAAATATTGATAATCGTTGCCCATCACTTCCATTGAAATTTTAAAGGAAATGTTGCATACAATTTTGCATGACCTTGTGACATGTACGAAGGCCTTTTTGCATGGAAAAAAACAGCAAGTTTCCAGTTTGGCCATTTTTCTCCCTCATAAAAAATAAATAAATATCTACTTACAGTACCTCACAAATTGTTCTTTCCACGCACTTGAAGAATTTTTGTGTTTGATAGGAACAGTGCTGTGAATGTGCAGGATCCATTCTCAGATGATTCAGGTTTTCCAAAGCGTAATTCTATGACCCCCAATGCTCCCTACCAACAAGGGATGAATGTAGCAGACATGATGGCCCGGATGCCATATGAGCCTAACAAAGACCCATTCAGTGGTATGAGAAAAGGTATGTTTTTTTTTTTTTCTGCGTACCAAAAGCGGACCAATTTTTCTAAGAAAAATCACATAGCATTGTATTTATTTTTATATTTTATTTTTATAAGAAAATTGTACAATGGATTCTGTAGGATCAGTTTGTTTTGTTTTGTTTTTTTTAAAGTGCCCCCAATCAAAGGAAAGTTAGGGGGCGCATAGATTCTCTAGTAACACTCAAAACACGGGGGATCCTTAAAGTATGAAAAAGGGGCAGAGTGACCTAAAAAAAAGTTCTTTCAGATGCCAGTGCTTGCAGTAATTATATTTAGAGGGCAATCATTTTAAAATGATAGTATTGCTTTGTAGCACAGCAACTATGTATACATAAAAATCAAAAATAAATGTCCACTGCATGCTAACATTTACACTTCTAAATGTATATTTGTTACATTTACTTATGTGTAAGTATGCAGGTCTCTTTGTACTTAAGCTGATACTGCAATGTAAAGTGCAACCGAGGTGTTTAAAAATTTCCGTGTGTGGTTAAAAAATACAATTGTGCTATAGGTATAATATTTCAGTTAACAGTCAGCTGATAAAGCAACAGTAACTTTATTGAATCTGAAAATAACTATACCATTAATACAACACATAATGTACCATAAAATGAAAGGAAAAAAATGTTTTAAACAACTCTCTCCTGTCAATAGCCAATACATAACTACCTAATATACATTTTACTTGGGTGTATCTATGTATTCAAGAAATATTTTATAGTATTTTTTATGAAATGTTAAAAAAATGTATACATGTTTTACATCCATTATTTCCAAACCACACGTTACATGCGAATTTACCCCAAGCTTAGAGTTCATAATAAGCTTAACCGGAATGGTGTTTTCTTTGTAAAACTCTAACATTACATAACTAATTCATTCTTAATGCCATGAAAAAATTATCCAACCTCCTTCAGCCTAAATGCTGCTTTAATCAAAGTTATAACATTTGATAGGAAGTATGAGCATGTAATCAGCAAGTGCTGATTGAGATTTGAGAACACAGATTTCCTAATTTAGTTGAGGTGCCACAATCAAAATTTTGTGCTTGAATTACTCAACATCTTTTCATCATGTTCTGTAGCAGTGAAGGGGCAGGGTGTTCAAGAAACTGATCATAGTGGGGTTCTCCGAATCAAGTCTGAGAGATTTGTTTTCATCTCTGCTCTTTTGGTTTACAAATTTTACTGACAATAATGTAAAAAGTTAAGTACGCTAAAAATAATCAACTATAAAGGGATTCGCATTTTATTTTATGCTATTGCACTTTTTTATTATGTTACCATTGTAACCATTTTGCAAAACCACTGTGACCTTTTATAAAAATATACATTTATTTAATCAATTCTGTATCTGTGATTGACTATTCATTTAGAGTGCACCCATCACCTGCTCCAAGTGAAGGCAGCCGTTTTGTAGGCTCACCCAGTACTCAGGGGAATGCAGCCAATCTGTTCACTAGACACTAGTGACATCACAGACGTGTGATGCACTTTATTCCTCATGCCTCTTTGATGTCACAAGTTCCTAAGTGAATTGATGTTGTTAAAATTGGTTCAACCCACAAAATGTCTACCTTCAGTTTGTGTAGGTTGACTGGTACAATTTACATTTTTAAAACTGTTTCATTGTGTTTTATTTTTGTGTGCTTCATGGAGTCTGCTGAAGATTATCAATCTTTTTTAGATATATCCTCCAGTCATAATGGGCGGCTTAGTGGTTAGCACTTCTGCCCTACAGCACTGGGGTCCTGAGTTCAATTCCCGACCATGGCCTTATCTGTGAGGAGTTTGTATGTTCTCCCCGTGTTTGTGTGGGTTTCCTCCCACACTGCAAAAACATGCTAGTAGGTTAATGCTAACAAATTGACCCTAGTCTGTCTCTCTGTGTGTATATTAGGGAATTTAGGCTGTAAGCCCCAATAGGGCAGGGACTGATGAGTTAGTTCTCTGTACAGCGCTGCGGAATTAGTGGCGCTATATAAATAAGTGGTGGTGATGATGTTGATGATCATAAGACATCAAGCTCAGAAAATAATCAGCAAAAGTCAAAGAAGTCTGATGATTGAAAAATGGTTTGATGGTTTCTCTACTGCTACAATGTTTGTATGGCTTGGAGTTTATTTGCTAATTGTTTCATCTCCACCATTATTTTCTGTATAATCCATTTTAAATAGCTTGCCTTATACACGGTCAAAATTTATTTGTGATGACAAGATGAAATTTGAAGTACTGTTGTTCCTAGAAAATATTCCTTGGGTATTTTGGAAGGTGTAGCAGAGCATGGATGAGGTGAAAGGTGGTTTGGGTTACATCACAGATCCGTCAGTGTGTGGGAAAACATTTGTGTTGTTTTTAAATTAAACTCACAATTGCCTTTATGTGAGGTAAGTTTATCTCAATTCAGATTGTTTAATAATGTAATTCAACGTGTAGCATGGTGGCTAAGTGGTTAGCACTTATGCCTTATAGCACTGGGGTCATGAGTTCAATTCCCGACCATGGCCTTATCTGTGAGGAGTTTGTATGTTCTCCCTGTGTTTACGTGGGTTTCCTCTGGGTGCTCCGGTATCCTCTCACACTACAAAAACATACGGGTAGGTTAATTGGCTGCTTTCAAATTGACCCTAGTCTGTGTGTGTGTGTGTGTGTGTGTGTGTGTGTGTGTGTTAGGGAATTTAGACTGTAAGCCCCAATGGGGCAGGGACTGATGTGAATGAGTTCTCTGTTCAGTGCTGCGGAATTAGTGGCACTATATAAATAAATGGTAATAATAATAATAAACATGGCTTCTGAATTGTCGAAATATGCTTGTAACTTTTCCACATACTGTACTCCTTTACATTTTGACAGCCAATCTTTTGTAATGCTTCGACCCTTTGTCAGAGGCTTATATAATTCCAGCTGACATGGTTACAGCCTGGTCATTAAAGGGCTTTATGTACAATTGCTATCTCTCGTTCAAGGTAAAAGGAAAAACATGCTTAATTTGCACTTTCTCATTTTATTATTTTAGTGCCTGGAAGTAATGAGCCTTTCATGCCTCCTGGCCAAATGCCTAACAGCAACATGCCGGATATCTACAACCAGACTCCCTCTGGAGTGATGTCCAATATGGGATTGAGTCAGCGGCAGCAATTCTCTTATGGACCTGGAAGCTATGATAGGAGGTGAGAGTAATATAAAATCACACTAGAAATTGAGTTAACTTCTTTATTCTTATAGGTTCATGCTGCAAGTTTTCATTTTGTCTTACCAGTAATGTAGCGTAAAAGTTTAGTTGGAAATATAGCCATTGTACAAGACATAGCAGTTAAGACTAAATAAATATTTGTCAGAAGTTTGCCAACTTGTTTTAAAAACCCCTCTCTGTGTTTTACCTATGCCAAAACACAGTATATTTGCATACATACACTTTCTTTTACTATGTCTTGCCTTTCCTCTTTATCTGTTTATTGTAGATTTACCTCATGTTACCTGTGTCCCTACCAATTAAATTGCATTTGATTAAGCAAGTGCCTTTATCAGTTTACTATTGTCTGTACAATTAGAGAAATTCATTCAAGTGCATCAGTGCCCGCTCCAGTAGAGAAAACACGTATCAAGCTGATGGCCAGTTTTAGTAAAAAGCCAATTAATGTGTCGTTGTCTCCTTGGATGACGGGAGGATACCCACTCTAATTTAGAAAGCAGATAGCCCCACGGATTTGCAATTATGCCAGTGTCCCACTGCTGTGAACTAGCATTGTTAACCACTGTGTCACCTTTAGGCATGAGACTTATATTACTCAATTCTGGAGTCTGTAGTGGAAAGTGCTAATTATTTCATAGGAAAATGAATAATCCCCAAAAATTAATATGAGCACTAAGTAAAATAATGTAAACTAACTATTCCCGTAAATAAATATATTAATTTTGTGTTATTTGTGTATCATCCCCTAATTAGAAGAAATGAACACATGTCATGTAACATGGATGGGATTGAGTAGAGCATGTCTTACTTTCTCCCATCCTCATTGTTTCTGAGGCTAGTTCTACAAGAGACTAGACTAGACAGTAAATAATTCTCAGCTTGATTTCGATTGCATGCTCTAAAAAGGTGGAAGCCTCTGCCATAAATTCAATTTTGCAAAGATGATATTTAATTTATTTTGTTTCACAATAGGAAGACAATAATGGCAGTAAAGACTTGCAACAAGAAATGCATTGATGAATGACATCACTAATGTCTAATGTGGAGGCTGTTTCCTGCTAAAAGCAGTTGTATGCAGATTTTTTAGTTAATCTTGCACACTGAACAACAATGATGAAACCAATTTGTTAACAAGAGTAAGGTGTTAGTAGATCCACAACAAACCCCAAGGGGGCATATTCAATTGTCAGCGTTAACGCTGCAAAACGAGCGCTCGAAAAATCTTACCATTAATACGGTAATTACTCACTGAATTTCAGCTCGCAGCTCCCTAAAATTCCGCGAGTAAACTACCGTATTAACGGATTTCGCGCGCTATATTACCGTATAAACGGTAATATTTTTCGAGCGCTCGTTTTGCAGCGTTAATGCTGACAATTGAATACGCCCCCAAGAGTATTATTAATATAGCATAGAAAGCTAATACCGATCTGTGAAAGACACCTGGAGTTCTGCTGACACATGCAGCCATTCAGCATGGTTGCTTCCCAGAAGTCCAGGAGCAGGACAATTAAAGTTTATGTAGTTTGTTAGTTTATGAACAATAAACACAACAGGAAGCAATCAATTAGCGATTGGTTAGATGTTAATTGTACCTTTGTGGAACTTTTTAATTACCATGGAAGGTTGAAATTGGCAAATAGCATAGGGACATGTAAAGGTTGTTAAGGGATATAGGAAAGTCTTTTAGGTAATCTGTTATGGTTATACTGCAACATTTTTACTTGTTTTAATAACATTGATTTAATTTAGACAATTTTCTTAACAAATACTTAAGGATGAGAATTCAATGCAAGAATGAAGAATGCACAAACATGAGTTAAAGTAGCTGTCAATATTTTGACATCCTCTACACAGTCCTCTATATACTCTTGAAAGTGAAAACTGAGCTAAATATTCAAAATCTCATTTGAGAATTATGAAATGTTTCATATTTCCAAACCCACTATGCAATACGAATGATGTGTTCAGCAGAGCAATATTCCACTAACATATTGCATTTAACTGTAAAACTGCCAAGGTGACAAAGCAGTTGTAAACTAAGTGAGGCATATTTAGAAACATAGAGTATAATGGTAGACTAGAACCACACAGTTTAGTCTCAGATCTTATTTGAGCCTTAGCTTTTTTTTGTTAGATTTAGGATAGCATTCCATCTCAAGCATGTATCAAGTCTCTTACAGTGTTAGCCTCCATCACCTCTGATGGAAGACCACTTAATTTATCTAACAATATTTCTGTAAAGTAGTTTTTTTCCCAAACCCTAGTTTAAATGAATGTCTTCATGTTTTAATACTTATATTTCTCTGTGGAATGTTTTCCTTGTGCCCCTTGTTAAAGCCCTTAATGTATTTGAAGGGTTCTATCATACCTAATGTTACGAGCCGCGGCGGTGCCCAGCCGCCGCGACTCACTCACCCGCGTCCCGGCCGTCGCCATGACGACCGGGACGTCATTTCCGGCCATAACCCGGCCGTTGCCGGGGCAACCAGTAGACGCTTCAGAGCTGCGTCCCGGCAATAGGAGGAGGCCGGGCGCAGCGTTCTGCAGCCTGTGGGCTAATTAATATGGGCAGATTATAGGAGGCAATTACAGGCATTAGCCTGCAACTGTGCAGGCCAGGGGCAAGCCCTGATTGGCTCTGTTAGTGACTGCTTTATTAACCTGCAGGAGTGTGTTCAACCTGTGATTGGTTCAGCTGGGTATTTAAGGCAATGAGGTCTGCTGCCTCATTGCCGGTTATAGCTCCTGTGTTCCAGTCTGCTAACCTGCTAGTTCCTGTCCTGTATCCTGATATCTCTATTTGACTCCCCGTGTATGACCCTTGGCTTTGATTTGGACCTTGCTCGTGTTTCCTGTGACCCTGATCTCTGGCCTGTTTACCCGTTCTGCTATTTGCCTGTGACCCCTGACCTCAGCTTGTTCATCGATACGGTTGTCTGCTGCCGGCCCTTGACCTCTGCGTGGACCTGACTCCTCTTGCCTGGGTTCTCCCCAGCTGGTACGCACTTCACGACCCTCTGTCAGTCTGCGGCCCAGTCTGTCCCCACCATCAGGGGCTCCAGTGAACACCTGACTGGCAGAGTAGATTCCGGGTTGTGTTGTGCCGGCTGGAGGGGTTCCTAACATTATAACCGGCCCACTCACGGAGACAAGGTTAGAATGGATACAAGTGGATCCACACCGTCTCCGGCACAAACCCTAGCAGGCCACGTTGAGTCCTTGTATCAGATGATGCAGGGATTGGCTGAGCGTATGTCTGTTCAAGAAGAAGCCACAAAAGCTTCACAACCGACTCCAGGTCCCAACTGTGAACCCAAAATGAACTTACCAGATCGGTTCTCCGGAAATAGAACCCTGTTTCGGAACTTCAGGGAGAGCTGCAAGCTCTATTTTCGGATGAGACCCCGCTCCTCCGGTTCAGAGCAGCAAAGGGTTGGGATTATTATTTCCCTTCTACAGGGTGACCCCCAGTCCTGGGCGTTTTCTTTGCCGCAGACCAGTCCGGCCATGCAGTCCGTAGACTCCTTCTTCGAGGCACTGGGTCTACTGTATGATGACCCGGATCGAGTGGCCTCCACGGAAGCTCATCTACGGTCCTTGAAACAAGGCCGACGGTCGGCAGAAGAATACTGCGCTGAATTCCGTAGATGGTCACCTGATAGTGGATGGAACGACCCCGCCTTACGAAGTCAGTTCCGTCTCGGCCTATCTGAACAGATTAAAGATTCTTTGGTGCAATACCCGTCTCCTAGCTCTCTGGAGGATCTGATGCACCTCTCCATTAAAATTGACAGGAGATATAAGGAGCGGAAAACTGAAAAGGAAACATCATCACCTCCATCCGCCTTCGTTCCTGTTTCCCAGGATGGTGAGGAGCCTATGCAATTAGGAGCATATCGTCTCTCTTCTGAGGAGAGAGACAGGAGACGTTCGCAAGGTCTATGTCTCTACTGTGGCATAAAAGGCCACTTCTCCCGTTCTTGCCCAAATAAGTCGGGAAAAGACCATGCCTAGGGAATGAGGGGAAAGTTCACCTAGGTCTGCAAATTATCTCCCCGAAAAATGCTGTATTAATCCCTGCACAGCTCACCTTCCGGGCTCGCTCTGTGGACCTGTCGGCCTTCATTGATAGCGGAGCTGCAGGCAACTTCCTTGATATCGGGTTTGCCCGCTCTGCTGGAATTCCGATGGTAAAACTCAACTCTGCCATTACTGTCTGTGGCTTAGACGGAGGTCCGTTGCCTGGTGGCAAGATTTCCTGGGAGACCCCGCCACTACAGTTGAAGATCGGAGCTCTCCATTCTGAGTCAATCACCTTCTTCCTGATCGATTGTTCGTCGGTTCCTATGATCTTGGGCCACCCATGGCTTTCCTGTCATAACCCTGTCATAGACTGGGTAAAAGGAGAGATTGTCAAGTGGAGTACTTATTGTACACAGTCTTGTTTGTCACTGTCTCTGCGTATGATTCAGCCTATTCCGGAGCGGCTTCCCTCACAGTATCATGAATTCTGGGACGTGTTCTCCAAGAAGGCTGCTGATACCTTACCGCCACATCGTGACTTTGACTGTGCCATCGAACTTATTCCTGGTTCCAAGTTACCTAAGGGGCGTTTGTATTCCCTTTCTGCTCCAGAAACAAAATCCATGCAGGAGTATATCGACGAAAACCTGGAGAGAGGCTTTATCAGGCCATCTAAGTCTCCCGTAGGAGCAGGATGCTTCTTTGTATCAAAAAAGGATGGAGGGTTAAGACCTTGTATTGACTACCGGGGATTGAATCATATCACAGTCAAGAACACCTATCCCCTTCCGCTCATCTCGGTATTGTTTGATCGACCTTCGCGGAGCATATAATCTCATCCGTATCAAAGAAGGAGATGAGTGGAAGACGGCGTTCAATACGCACTCTGGCCACTACGAGTATCTGGTCATGCCGTTTGGCCTCAGCAATGCGCCTGCAGTGTTCCAGGACTTGATCAACGAGGTCCTCCGAGACTTCCTGGGTGGTTTTGTGGTCGTCTATTTAGATGATATCCTCATCTATTCCAAATCTTTACTCGCACATCAGACTCACGTCAAACAAGTCTTACAAAAATTGCGGGAAAACCATCTCTACGCCAAGCTGGAAAAGTGTGAGTTTGAGGTGCAGAAGGTATCCTTTTTTAGGTTACGTAATCTCTTCTGAGGGATTTTCTATGGATTCAACAAAGGTCCAGGCTATTGTGGATTGGGTACAACCCAACAATCTAAAGGCGGTACAGAGGTTTCTGGGCTTCTCCAATTATTATCGAAGGTTCATTCACAACTTCGCTGACATTGTGGCTCCCATTGTGGCTTTGACCCGTAAAGGAATGGACCCAACTAATTGGTCGTCTCAAGCAATAGCCTCATTCAAAAGTCTGAAAAAGGCCTTTATCTCAGCTGAGGTCCTTAAACATCCAGATCCAGCTAAAGCATTTGTTCTAGAGGTCGATGCCTCGGACGTCGGGGCCGGCGCCATTCTATCACAGAAGGATCCTCATACTAATCGTCTACACCCATGTGCCTATTTCTCCCGTCAGTTCTCTTCAGCAGAAGCCAACTACGACGTCGGTAATAGAGAACTATTGGCAATCAAGTGGGCCTTCGAGGAGTGGCGGCATTGGTTGGAGGGTGCTTCGCATCAGATCTCTGTCATTACCGACCACAAGAACTTGCAATATATACAGTCAGCCAAGCGTTTAAACCCTAGACAGGCCCGCTGGGCATTATTTTTTACCCGGTTCAATTTCCTGATCACCTACAGACCAGGTTCCAAGAATGTCCGGGCAGATGCCCTGTCCAGGAGTTTCATGGCACACCATGTTCCAGTTACTAACCCAGAGTCTATTATTCCTCCTTCCATAATCCATGCTGGGTTAACCCAAGATCTGAATGTCACACTGCAGAGATTCCAGAAATTAGCCCCAGATGCTACTCCGGAGCAACGACTTTTTGTTCCAGTCCACTTAAGAAAGGCGGTTCTTGTGGAAGCACATTGCAGTAGGGCTGCTGGGCACCCTGGAATTTACAAGACGCTAGAAATCCTTTCCCGCACGGTCTGGTGGCCATCCATGTCTGCCGATGTCAAGAGGCATGTCCTCTCATGTGAGATTTGTGCTAGAAACAAAGTGCCTAGGATCCGTCCAGTAGGCCAATTAGTTCCTTTGGCCCCTCCTGCGAAACCATGGACTCATCTGTCTATGGACTTTGTAGTGGATCTACCACCTTCTGCAGGACACAACACGATTTGGGTCGTGGTAGACCGGTTCAGCAAAATGTCACACTTCATTCCGTTAACCAAACTGCCTTCTGCTCGGGATTTGGCTCTCTTATTCATTCAACATATTTTCAGGCTCCATGGACTCCCTACTGACATCGTCTCTGATCGGGGTTCTCAGTTTATAGCACAATTCTGGAGATCCTTCTGTACCCTTCTCGGAATCAAGGTCAGTTTATCATCCGCCTACCACCCTCAGTCAAATGGGCAAACTGAAAGGGTTAACCAGTCCCTAGAAAAATTTCTGCGATGCTACACATCGGAGTTCCACGATAATTGGTCTTCCCTGTTACCCTGGGCGGAATTCGCCTGTAATAATTCCTGTCACTCAGCTACAAAAATCTCTCCGTTCTTCTGCAATTATGGTTTTCACCCCAGATCTAACTCCCTGTATTCACTCCAGTCCGTTGGTATCCAGGAGATCCGCTCCACTGCAAGAGATCTCAGAGTTATCTGGAAGAAAGTTCACTCATCATTGAGACAAGCCTCACTTGTGGCAAAAAAAAATTCGGACCGACATCGTACCACCTGCTCCCTTAAGGTTGGCCAGAAGGTGTGGCTGTCTACAAAAAATATCAGGCTCAGACAGCCTTGCAAGAAGTTGGGCCCTAAGTTCATCGGGCCGTTTCCTATCATCAAACAGGTGAACCCCGTCGCATTTAGGTTAAAAATTCCGGCCTCGTTGAGAATTCCCAACACATTTCATTGTTCTCTGTTGAAACCGGTACTATTTCCTGGTCAAACCCAGTCTTCAAGTGTGCCTGGGAGAGGTTCCAGTGGACCACAAAAATTTGTGATTCAAAAGGTCCTTGATTCTAAAAAAGTTCAAGGACAGGTGCATTTCCTCATACAATGGAGGAATCGCGGATTGGAAGAGAGATCTTGGGTTCCGCGGAGACAACTCCATGCCCCAAAGAAACTGAAGGAGTTCTTCAAAAAATTCCCTAGAAAACCAGGATGTCGGGGTCCCTCAACCCCTCCTCAAGGGGGGGGTACTGTTACGAGCCGCGGCGGTGCCCAGCCGCCGAGACTCATTCACCCGCGTCCCGGCCGTCGCCATGACGACCGGGACGTCATTTCCGGCCGTTGCCGGGGCAACCAGTAGACACTTCAGAGCTGCGTCCAGGCAATAGGAGGAGGCCGGGCGCAGCGTTCTACAGCCTGTGGGCTAATTAATATGGGCAGATTATAGGAGGCAATTACAGGCATTAGCCTGCAACTGTGCAGGCCAGGGGCAAGCCCTGATTGGCTCTGTTAGTGACTGCTTTATTAACCTGCAGGAGTGTGTTCAACCTGTGATTGGTTCAGCTGGGTATTTAAGGCAATGAGGTCTGCTGCCTCATTGCCGGTTATAGCTCCTGTGTTCCAGTCTGCTAACCTGCTAGTTCCTGTCCTGTATCCTGATATCTCTATTTGACTCCCCGTGTATGACCCTTGGCTTTGATTTGGACCTTGCTCGTGTTTCCTGTGACCCTGATCTCTGGCCTGTTTACCCGTTCTGCTATTTGCCTGTGACCCCTGACCTCAGCTTGTTCATCGATACGGTGGACTCTGCGTGGACCTGACTCCTCTTGCCTGGGTTCTCCCCAGCTGGTACGCACTTCACGACCCTCTGTCAGTCTGCGGCCCAGTCTGTCCCCACCATCAGGGGCTCCAGTGAACACCTGACTGGCAGAGTAGATTCCGGGTTGTGTTGTGCCGGCTGGAGGGGTTCCTAACACCTAATGAGATCCTTTAGTCTTTCCTGGTATATATATCCTCCAGAACTGAACAACCGTATTCTTGGTGCGGTCTTACCCATTGCCTTTATAATGGCATCACCGCCTCTCTTTCTGCTACTAATTTGCAACATAGCACCTGACTGATCTTCCTCATTGCTTTGGCTACATTATCCACCAACCTTAAAGGCACTTGAAATAAATAACTTTTTGATCCAATTCCTCCTCTCCACTTGCCTCAAATATTGTATTCTGCTGTTTTTTGAGACCAGAGGGTTTAATTTTACATTTTTTGATATTGAACTCTAGTTGCTACACTTTTGAACATTCTTCTAAATTATCTACATCATTGGTCATTTCAGTCATCCTCCCTGGTACATCCCCCCTTTTTCAAACATTTCTATCATCTGCAAAAATGCATGCTTTTCCTTAAGTAACAATAGTAATCACCAATAAAGATATTAAAGAGATTTGCTTTACATACAGAGCCCTTGGTCGCTACACTAGTAACCTCTCCCTCTTCTGAAAAAATCTTTTTTGCTACAGTATTCTTAAACCTGTTTAAAACTTTGATTGTTGGTGATTGGTGTAGTCTTCAAATCCAGGGCCTCTGCATTCAAAATATTATACTAAAATGCTCAAGAGATCATGTTGACTCTTCAAAGAAGGAAGTAGACTTGTTCAGTTTAAGGTTTGATTTTTGGTTTATGAAAGTTCTATGGGGGGTATTCAATTGTCAGCGAGTTGGTTTTTTTTGAGCATGTTAAGTCATTTTAACACCGTTTTGTTATCATTTTCGACCGGGTTAACTTTACCATAGGCAAACCGAGGGGGGGGGGTTCCTAGTGCCTGGAAACCCCCCTCCAAGCCTGGGGCACTGTATAATTGAGGTGGCTGGACCCTACTCCCGCTTCACACAGCTCTGCTTGAAAAGGGAGAGCTGTGTGCACCTAACAGTAGTCCACGCAGCATTGCCCATGTATATTATAGGGATAGGAAGAGTTGGAGAGCAGCCAAGCACTGTTTAAAATTATAGCCACGCCCCCATGCATAATGGTCTGGCCCACTGGCGGCGTGGTGTGGAAACCCCCCTCTACAAATCATGCGTTTGCCCCTGTTAACCTGCAATTTAATTCCATTTTTAACGCTACGTTTTTTTTCATCAAACGGTCCTCTCACGCTCCAGTAGAAGGTCTATTGAAAATATAAGGTGTGCGAGAGGCTGCCGCGTTAAAAGCTATTCAATTGTTTTTTAACGCGTCGGGTAAAACAGGCAAATATGCTTTTTTATCTCGCACCTCATTGAGGTGTGTTAAAAATAAAAAAACCTCTGAAAAGTATTTGAAATAATGTAAAAATGTTGAAAAAAAGTTAAATCACTAATGCCTAACTTGTGTAGTGCAATCTAATGTATGGAAATGTATGCAAAACCTTTTCTTTGTGTTATACATGACAGCGTTAAAACTCCCCTCCACTCCCCTAAAATCAATTGTTAACGTGCGGGGCAGCGTTCCCTGTTTTTCAATTGAATTGCACAAGTTTTCTCCCTGTACTAGCTCCAAACGGTCGCTATTGCCGCCAAAACCCCTTAGGAATTTTTTTTTTTTTTTTAACACGGCGGGGAAAAAATAAATCTCGCTAACAATTGAATACGCCCCTATTAGTCTATGGTATGCTGTTGATATAGCATTCTATACTTTACATGTAATACATATGGGCAGCCACGGGTCTTTGTGTCGCAGTTTTTTTTTTTTTCTAGCAATTCAAAAACACTCTGACTTAGTTTAGATGAAAGTCAGAGTTGAATGTCACCAGCTTGTGAAAGATTAAGCAGGTGTTAACTTGCATAATTCTCATATTTAACAGTAAATTGCTATGGTTCAAACAGCCGAGGCATTGTGTTATGGGTTTTTTGGCCTTAATTTTGATATTAAATTTTAATTTTACCTTTAGGTCAGAATTTGGCATTGGTGCTGAAGGCAGTATGGGACCCCCAGGTCAAAACAATATGGGGCCTTCAAACAGTGATCCAAGCTTGTACTCACCAAATCGTTATCATGGACAGCAAAGGTGTGCAATTTATTTTCTGCGAAATGGTCAATGATAACAGAGCTGCAAACCAGCACATGGTATTTGTGTTCCTTAAATACAGGAAATAACTGCACTTCAGAAACAATAGCCTGTGCTTTTTTTCGTTATTTTGCAATTTTGAATAACAGTTCATCTCTGTAGAGTTAAAGTATTTTTTTATGTACTTTCTTTGCATGGGAGTTCTGTATATAGAGAGTGTAAAAAATTGTCTCTTCTCCCTTTAATCTTAATAAACTGTATAATCGGGTTGAATGCAGTTACAGGATGTAGGTGGGTACAGTGAATCAAAGTGAAATACTGCGCTTCTGTGAATTGCTGCCTTTGTTGCATGAGCAATACATAAAAGAAGCACTATTTTATTGATGGATTTATCTAGACAAGTAGAATAGGAGAATTATGTTACTTGGGTCCAAAGTATACATTCAATAGTTCAAAAATGCTTACATAAAATAACCCATCGACCTTCAGTAGTTTATTCATGGAGAGAAAATACTGATTGAACCCTTCGCTTTTTCCGCTTAAAGGGAAATAAAAATCTATCTGGCAAATGTCCACTTTCTGCTAACCTAACAAAGTGAGAGTCAGATTTTCAAAGGAATAAAGGCTACAGCATTACATTAATTTCATGTACAGGAAGTTCACCACTATTATTGGTGTGTGTGATCATTTTATTCATTTCTTTAATATACTTCGAAAGCAAAAACATTGTCCATTTTAAAATAATAGACAATTATATGCAAATAGTGTTTTTCATTGTCCGCAGCATACATACTCATACTCAGCAGCTACGTCATGCATTGCACATAACAAATTACCCCAGTTCCAAGGTAGCCTGTCTCTGTAATTATGTAATGTATTGAGGCCTTTATAATTTATGTGAAGATACGTGGTTCCCAAATCACTCAGACACGGTGTCAGGCGCCGCCCAACGATCTCCCTGGGACGGTCGTCTGTGCTGTCTTCCAGCGCGTCTGGTTGCTTAGCAACCAGAGGCGTCACTTCCAGCCGCCCGGATCTCCCTTTGTACCGCGCTTCCTGAACGCTACTGACCCGGCTTGTCTAACATTCCCTTTGTACCGTCATTGCCAGCACAGTTACCGACCCGGCTTGTCTGACAACTCTTCTCTCGTGCTTCGCTATCTGACTCGTGGAAGGACTGCAACCTGCGTGTCTTCTGCAGCTGAGTCCATACCTCCTTGCGGGGGTCCCTGGTGAACACCAGGGGGACATTAGACTCCGCACCTTCTCTCGAGTAGTGCCAACGATAGCAGGTACGCAACACTTAGTCTTGACAGTATACTCTGGCCATGACTACGGAAGAGTCTGGTGAACCCTCAGCCCGGGAGTTACTTCTTCACCTAGCTTAGCGAGTAGAACAGCAAGAAGCAGCTCAAGCACACCTCCTACAGTGTGTTCAAGGTATCGCTACCCGTTTTGATGCTTTACAGGGCTCTCTGCCTACTACACCGTGTAACAATCCTAACCAGGTTTTGTTACTTTCCCTGTCTGCTCTGCTTTTCTGTGCATCACATGACTCACCCTCAGGGCGGGTCACTCTAACCTGCTCTATTTAAACCCAGCACTGACATCAGCTCACTGTCAGTGCAACTTGTTGCTAACCTGATTCCTTGGGCTCCTGTGTATCCTGAACCTGTGTCTTTCCTATGTATGAGTTCCATTTCTCTACCTAGTGCTGGAGCACTTCTACTGGGACTCCCCTGCTGCAAGTATCATCTTGTGCATATTACAAGACTTTGTTTTCTCTCTATTGTGCCTCCACTGATTCAGAGCCTGCTGCAAGTCTGTTCATGTGCATATAACAAGACTGTTATTGTGTTATCCTTGTCACTCTCCGCCGTGGCTATTTGACACCTGCATATTATCATATGTGCTGTGAATAGACTGCTATTGTGTTTATCACATTGTCATGCTCCGCCGTGGCTAATTGACATCTGCATATCATCATCTGCATATTTATATATTTATATGTTTTATCAATCATTGAAGTATTGAAGAACTACATCATGTCTTGCCTCCTTATTCTGAACCTAGTAGACTCAGCATCAGGTCGTGTACAGGCCTGCTCTGACTATAAGACCTGTAACTACCAGCACTGTAACAGTTTGCACTGACCTAAAAAAGGAAATGAACACCATGAACGATTCCTCTCCCAAGGACCTATTTCAACACCTAATAGGGAGAGTGGGAAAACAAGAGACCAATCAAGATCGCCTCATGCAGTTCTTACAGGATGTATCCTCTCGTCTGGATTCTTTTCAGGACACTCTGGCATTCTCTCATAAATCTAAGACATCTGCTGAGTCTTCTGCTAACACAACTACTGTGTACCCACAAATTCCTAATCCTCCTATGTACGATGGGAATCCCAAGTCATGTAGAGGATTCATGAATCAGTGCGCAATTCACTTCGAATTATTGCCCAGAAACTTTCCTTCGGATAGGGCAAAAATTGCCTACATTCTGTCCCTTCTTTCTGGTCAAGCCCTGGCCTGGGCCTCACCCCTATGGGAGAAGAATGACCCCTTGCTGCAAAATTATACAGAATTTCTTGCAACCTTCAAAAAGATTTTTGATGAACCTGGTCAGTTTTCCAGTGCAGCTACAGGAATTCTTTGTTTACGCCAAGGCTCTCATGCTGTAGGACATTATGCTATCTTATTTAAGACAATGGCCTCCGAGCTGCACTGGAATGACGAAGCGCTGGTGGCCATGTTCTGGCAAAGCCTATCTGATCAAATAAAAGACGTGTTGTCTTCCCTTGACCTCCCATCTTCCTTGGATGATCTGATCTCGTTGTGTGTCAAAATAGATCTTTGATTCAAGAAGAGGGTTCAAGAAAAGGAACAGATTCAGTGTCCTAATCATCGCCCTGTTTTCCAGAACTTAGGGGCCTCTACGCCCCCAAAAGAACCCATGCAAGTGGGTAGGTCCCGCCTCTCTCCAAGTGAGAGAGAGAGAAGATTTAAAAATAATCTGTGCCTCTATTGTGGAGGGAAGGCCCATCGCATCAGTAGTTGTCCGGGAAAATGCTCAGACCAAACAGAGCAAGTGGGAACCCCGTTAGGTCTGTTTGATTTTTCCCCCAACAGTTCTCATCACAAAGAGAACCTCTTGTCTGTTTTTCTGTTTTTTGGGAATCTCTCTATTCTGCTGGATGCCTTTCTGGATTCTGGTGCAGCCGGTAATTTTATTGCCGCCACTGTGGTTGAGAAATACCATATTCTTACTACACCACTGGAACGTCCTGTACGCCTCACAGCCATCAATGGCAGCAATATTCCAGGAGGCTTCATTCAGTTCCGGACTGTTCCCCTCACCCTTCAGATTGGAATCCTGCACCAGGAAAAAATATCCTTCCTAGTTCTTCCAAAGACCATATATTCCCTTGTGTTAGGTCTGCCATGGTTACGTCTCCACTCCCCAACTCTGGACTGGCATACTGCTCAAATTTTGTCCTGGAGATCACTGTGTCAGTCTCACTGTCTGTAGAAAGTAGTACCTCTTCATCTAACCACTGCATTGTCATTACCATCTTTACCTCTTCAATACCAACAGTATGCAGACGTCTTCTGTGAAAAGGAGGCAACCAAGCTTCCCCCTCATCTCATTTGGGATTGTGGAATCGAGCTTCTCCCTGACAAACCTATTCCTCGTGGTCGTGTATATCCCCTTTCTCTTCCTGAGACCCAGGCAATGTCTACATATATTCAAGAAAACCTGCAAAAAGGTTTTATCCGGAAGTCCACCTCTCCAACTGGAGCTGGATTCTTTTTCGTTAAAAAGAAGGATGTCGGCCTCCGGCCATGCATTGACTTTCGAGGACTTAATGCTATTACTGTTAAGAATAGATATCCGTTACCACTCATCTCCGAGCTGTTCAACCGCATTAAAGGCGCTACTGTGTTCACCAAATTAGATTTACGAGGGGCCTACAATCTCGTTCGTATTAAAGCAGGTGATGAATGGAAAACAGCCTTTAACACACACGATGGGCACTTTGAATATCTTGTAATGTCCTTTGGGCTTTGTAATGCTCCAGCTGTATTCCAAACCCTCATGAATAATATTTTCCAAGACCTTCTCTATCAATTTGTCATCATCTACCTGGACGATATTCTGATATTTTCTCGAGACCTCCCTTCACATAGGGAGCATGTAGGTCAAGTTCTGACTCGTCTGAGACAACACAACCTCTTCTGTAAACTTGAAAAGTGCCTTTTTGAGCAACCTCAGATTCCTTTCTTAGGCTACATCCTCTCGGGCACAGCCCTTTAAATGGACCCAGCTAAACTAAGAGCAATTGTGGATTGGCCCTTGCCCACCGGTTTGAAAGCTATCCAACGCTTCCTTGGCTTCGCCAATTACTACAGACAATTCATCAAGGGGTATTCTACCATCATTGCTCCCATTACTGCTCTTACCAAGAAATCAGCTAACCCCAAGCTTTGGTCCCCCGAGGCCATCTCTGCCTTTGAGCATCTAAAGTCAGCCTTCTCTTCTGCTCCTATTCTTCAGCAACCTGATTGCCAACATCCCTTCTTCTTGGAGGTAGATGCATCTTCTGTGGACACTGGTGCAGTTTTGTCTCAACGTGACCCTTCTAGGAAACTACATCCATGTGGGTTTTTCTCTCGCAAATTCCTCCCAGCAGAAAAGAATTATCGTATAGGAGATCAAGAATTATTGGCTGTTAAATTAGTCCTGTCTGAATGGCGACATCTGTTGGAAGTGGCCTTGTTTCCTATTATGATATATACCAACCATAAGAACCTAATTTATCTTCGTTCAGCTCGATGTCTGAATCCGCGTCAAGCCAGATGGTCCTTGTTCTTTTCAAGATTTGATATTAGACTTACCTTCCGTCCGGGGTCAAAAAATAAAAAAGCATATGCACTTTCTAGGTCTTTTCATTCCGAAGACCAGGATTCTCCCGAGGACAATTATCCCATCTTTGACCCTAGTTGTGTCTTGGCTCTTACTCCTGTGCATAAATCTACTTGCCCTCCAGGCAGGACCTTCATATTACCACATCTACGTCTCAAGTTGTTATGCTGGGCCCATTTATCTCTGGTCATGCGGGAGTCAAGAAGACTGGAGAACTCCTGACCCGGTACTGTTGGTGGCCATCCCTGCTGAAAGATGTAAAATCATTTGTTTCTGCCTGCTCTAAATGTGCACAACATAAGATTCCTCGGCATAGACCCTTCGGTCCTCTTATTCCTCTACCTGTTCCCGAAGTACCCTGGTCTCAATTATCTATGGACTTTATTACCGATCTGTCTCCCTCCAAAGCTCATACAGTTATCTGGGTGGTGACAGACCATTTTTCGAGAGCAGCTCATTTCATTCGTCTCAAAGGACTCCCTTATTCCGCATTGTTGGCAGAACTTTTCATCAAAGAAATATTTCGCCTCCACAGCTGTCCACTCCATATCGTGTCAGACTGTGGTTCAACAGTTTGTTTCAAGATTCTGGAGATCCTTTTGTTCACAGTTAGGCATTAAATTGGACTTTTCCTCGGCATAACATCCTCAGTCTAATGGCCTGACCGAACGGACTAACCAAGAGTTTGAAAAATTTCTACGAATGTATGTGTCTGCTCACCAAGCGGATTGGCTGGAACTCCTCCTATGGGCTGAATTCGCCCATAACAATCATTTCCATGAAGCTGTTGGTAATTCACCCTTTTTTGTCATGTATGGATGTCATCCCAGACCACCTACCTTTTCTCAAACTCCTATCTCCTCAGTTCCTGCAGTAGATTCCATGCTACGCAAGTTTTCTCTCATTTGGACTCAAACCAAAAGTAATCTGGAGAATTCTGCTGCACGGGCCAAAAAATATCATAGGTGTCCGGAGTCCACCCCTAGGGAGGGGGGTACTGTAACAATCCTGACCAGGTTTTGTTACTTTCCCTGTCTGCTCTGCTTTTCTGTGCATCACATAACTCACCCTCAGGGCGGGTCACTCTAACCTGCTCTATTTAAACCCAGCACTGACATCTGCTCACTGTCAGTGCAACTTGTTGCTAACCTGATTCCTTGGACTCCTGTGTATCCTGAACCTGTGTCTTTCCTGTGTATGAGTTTCATTTCTCTACCTAGTGCTGGAGCACTTCTACTGGGACTCCCCTGCTGAAAGTATCATCTTGTGCATATTACAAGACTTTGTTTTCTTTCTATTGTGCCTCCACTGATTCACAGCCTGCTGCAAGTCTGTTCATGTGCATATAACAAGACTGTTATTGTGTTATCCTTGTCACGCTCCGCCGTGGCTATTTGACACCTGCATATTATCATCTGTGCTGTGAATAGACTGCTATTGTGTTTATCACATTGTCACGCTCCGCCGTGGCTAATTGACATCTGCATATCATCATCTGCATATTTATATATTTATATGTTTTATCAATCATTGAAGTATTGAAGAACTACATTGTGTCTTGCCTCCTTATTCTGAACCTAGTAGACTCAGCATCAGGTCGTGTACAGGCCTGCTCTGACTATCAGACCTGTAACTACCAGCACTGTAACACCCCGGCTATAACCTCCTCCACGGCGACATCTTCTAGCGTGGTTACAGTCTCAACGGCGGCCTCCAGCTTGCGCATTCCGGCTTCCGAGAAGTATGACGGGGATCCTAAGAAATTCAGGGGTTTCTTAAACCAATGCTCCATTCAATTTGAATGTAATTCTGGAGCATTCCCTTCAGAACGCACCAAGGTGGCGTTCATTATCTCCCTCCTGAGCGGTCAAGCACTTGCCTGGGCCTCATCCTTTTGGGAACGAGGGGATCCTCTTCTTAGCAACACTACCTCCTTTATTGAAACTTTTAGGAGAGTCCTTGATGATCCTGGGAGAGTAGCCTCTGCAGCTACCAGTCTGCTGAGTATTCGCAAAGGCAACCTGTCTGTAGGGCAATATGCAAATCAGTTCCGGACCTTGGCATCTGAACTAAAGTGGAACAACGAGGCATTGGTGGCAACATTCTGGCAAGGGCTAGTTGATCGGATCAAAGACAAATTAGTATCCCGGGATCTTCCTTCAGATCTGGATACCCTTATTGCCCTTTGTATCAAAGTAGACCTGCTTTATCAAGAATGCACGCAAGAACATCCCATCACTAAGCAGATTATACCTCGTCTAGCTCCACAATTAGAAAACCCGGTTCTTCCCATGGACAAACCCATGCAAGTTGAACGTTCTCGATTATCTCCGGAGGAAAGGGAAAGGCGGTTCAAGCAATGTCTCTGCCTTTACTGTGGAGATTCCAGATACCTTCTCAGAGTCTGCGGCAAGAGACCGGGAAACCTGTCCTCCTAAATGGTGGCAGGGAGGCCGTTTTAGGAGAATCCACAGTTTCTCCCTATTCCAAACATACCCCAGAGCTTCTTATGGCAGTCACTCTGAGCACCCCTAAAGGTCCCTTCTCCACCATGGCCTTTGTGGATTCCGGCTCCTCCGGGAACTTCATATCTGCCACTCTCCTTTCTGGGCTCCAAATTCCTATACTTTCTTTGGCTCAACCGTTGTCTTTAATGGCAGTGGGCGGTAACCGTGTCGTCAGCGGTTCCATCTCCTCCTTCACTTCTCCAATTCGGTTGATGGTAGGAGCTCTTCATAGCGAGATGATTCAGTTCCTGGTGTTGCCTAAATCCATTAATCCTCTCATCTTGGGGCTACCTTAGTTACGAATGCATTCACCGCATATGGATTGGGATCGTGCTCAGGTTACCCGATGGGGTACAGAATGTCATCACAGATGCTTGTCCAGAGTTCAGTCTCCTGTTTCTCGAGTAATTGCTCATTCTACAGTTATTGAGTCTGTCTTTCTGGCGGCCTGTGCCGACTTTCAGGACGTGTTCAGCAAGACCGAAGCTGAGACCCTGCCCTCCATCGTCCCTGGGACTGTTCCATTTTTCTGTATCCTTACCAACCGATACCCAAAGGGCAAACTTATCCATTATCCCGTCATGAGACCTCGGCAACGTCTTAATATGTCACAGAAAAACTGAAACGGGGGTTCATTCGCAGGTCCACCTCTCCTGCTGGGGCCGGACTATCATCCCCTTAATCGGATTACAGTCAAGAATCGGTATCCCTTACCCCTTATCTCCGATCTCTTTGACAGGATCAGTGGGTCTTGAATTTTCACCAAATTAGACCTTCGAGGGGCCTACAACCTGATTCGCATTAAAAAGGGCGACGAATGGAAGACGGCCTTCAATACCAGGGATGGCAATTTCGAGTACCTGGTAATGCCCTTCAGCCTTTGCAACGCCCCTGCCATCTTTCAGACTTTGGTCAATGACATCTTTCAGGATCTGCTGTACACCTCCGTAGTGGTCTATTTGGACGATATTCTAGTGTTCTCAAAAGACCTGAGTTCTCACCAGGAACAAGTGAAGGAAGTCTTACAGGGACTACGCAAATATCACCTCTATTGCAAACTGGAGAAATGTGTCTTCAAAGTATCCCAAGTACCCTTCCTTGGTTTTATTGTATCTGGTCAGGACTACAGATGGATCCCACCAAGGTGTCTGCTATCTTGGATTGGCCTCAACCGCAGGGTCTTAAAGCAATTCAGAGATTCATCGGTTTTGCTTACTATTATCGGCAGTTCATTCAAGATTTTTCCTCCATTATCGTTCCCATTACAGCGCTAACTAGGAAATCTGCCAACCCTAAGATCTGGTCTCCAGAAGCTATCTCTGCCTTTGCTACTCTAAAGAAAGCATTTTCCTTGGCCTCTGTTCTCTCCCAGCCGGACCAGGAACGACCTTGTGGAAGTGGATGCTTCTTCGGTGGGCATTGGGGCCGTGTTATTCCAAAAGACTTCATCAAGTGCTCATTCCCCATGCAGGTTGTTCTCCAGACGGTTCCTCTCTAGTGAGATCAACTATGGAATCGGAGACAAAGAACTCCTCGCTATTAAAGCTGCCCTTAAAGAATGGCGTAATTTATTGGAGGGCGCCTTATACCCCGTTACCATATTCACGGACCATCGGCATTTGAAATTCATTCGTGACGCTCGCTGTTTAAATCCTCAGCAAGCCCGCTGGGCATCCTTCTTTGCTCGCTTCAACATGACTCTTACATTCTGTCCAGGTGCTAAAAATGGGCGAGCAGACACTTTATCTCGTTCCTTTGATGGTTCTGACTGCCTAAATCCATTGGTTCCTCAATGCATCATCGATCCCTCTAGTATTGTGGCGTTTACTAATACCGAGATGTCTGCTCCTCCTACAGGGCGATCCTTTGTGGAACCACACCTGCGACTCAAGACATTACAGTGGGCTCATTCCTCCCGCATTGCGGGCCACGCTGGAGTAAAAAAGACCACATCTCTACGCTGTCATCGTTTTTGGTGGCCCACCATACGTACCGATATACGTGATTTTATTGCAGCTTGCACCATGTGTGCCCAGCACAAAACATCCAGAAAAGTCCCTGCTGGGTTGCTTCGACCCCCTGCCTACACCCAACGCCCCCTGGGAAAGTATAGCAATGGACTTAATTACTGACCTCCCTTGCAGTTACGGATTCAATAGCATCTGGGTTGTCATCGACCGGTTTTCCAAGATGGTGCATTCCCCTCTCAGGTCTACCTTCGGCCAGTCACGTTTATTAAAGAAATCTTCAGATTACATGGTTGCACTAAAGAGATCATCTCCGATCGAGGTGTCCAGTTTACCTCCCGATTCTGGAGGTCCTTCTGTAAGAAACTGGGTACGGAATTAAAGTTCTCTTCAGGGTATCACCCCCAGACCAATGGCCGGACCGAATGGGTCAACCAAGACTTGGAGACCTTTCTTCGTTGCTTTACTGCTGACAATCAGAGTAAATGGTCACAATTTCTTCCCTGGGCAGAGTTCTCGCATAATCAGCACGTCCACGAATCCACCGGCTTCTCCCCATTTTTTATTGTGACCGGGACGCATCCTATTATACCAGATCCTTTCCCTAGTTCCTCCTCCTGAGTTCCAGCGGTGGACACCCTCTATTGAGAATTCTCCCTTATCTGGGCCAAACCCAAGATGGCCCTGCAGAAAGCTACCCAGCACCACAAGATTTTTTGCGGATCGTCACCGAAGACCTACTCCTCTATTAAAAGTAGGTGACCAAGTATGGCTGTCTACTAAAGACTTGAAACTAAAAGTACCGTCTATGAAAATGGCTCCACGTTTCATCGGTCCCTATGCCATCACACAGGTCATCAACCCTGTCTGTGTCAAACTAAGGCTACCTGCTTCATTACAATGCCACAACACCTTCCATGTGTCCTTACTTCGACCGCTGGTGCTCAACAAATTCTTTGTACCTCCATCTCGACCCCTCCAGTTCAAACTTCCTCGGGAACAGAGTTTGAGATCAGCCGAATCCTAGATTCCCATATCCGCTATGGCTGACAGCAATTCCTTGTTCATTGGAAGGGATTTGGTCCGGAAGAGAGATCTTGGGTGGACAAATCGGATCTTCATGACTCCCTGTTACTCAAAAGATTTTTCCAACAGAGGGGAGTAGGAGGAGGGTATACTGTCAGGCGCCGTCCCACGATCTCCCCGGGACGGTCGCCTGTGCTGTCTTCCAGCGCATCTGGTTGCTTAGCAAACAGACACGTCACTTCTGGCCGCCCGGCCACTGCACACACAAGCGTGTCCCGATGCTATGCTCTGATTCCCCGGCGCTAGTTATGACAGCGCTGTGGCGCTGCTCCCCATGGGGCCACAGTTCCATTTAAACATCCCCTGGCCCTCCTACCAGTGCCAGAGTATCAGGTCCCTACCTGCCTCCAGCATTCCCAAGTGTTCCTGTATCCTTTGCCTGTTTCTGATATTTGCCTGCCTGCCTGTGACCCGGACCGCCTTTTGACTACCCTTTTGGATCTCCCTTTGTACCGTTCTTCCAGAACGCTACTGACCCGGCTTGTCTCACCTTCCCTTCGGATACTCCTTGTGTACCTTCATTGCCAGCACAGTTACAGACCCGGCTTGTCTGACAACTCTTCTCTCGTGCTTCGCTATCTGACTCGTGGAAGAACCGCAACCTGCGTGTCTCCTGCAGCTGAGTCCATACCTCCTTGTGGGAGTCCCAGTTGAACACCTGGGGCATGTTAGACTCCGCACCTTCCTTTGAGTAGTGCCAACGATAGCAGGTACGCAACACTTAGTCGTGACACACGGTATTAGAGGAAAAATAGAAGGATGATTTATTCTGCAGAACAGGATTAAATACAGCATGGCCCCGTAACAATAGCAGGTTCACCAAATGAGGAAATCAGTTCAAATAAATCCAGTGGGATAGGTACAGCACAGTCCCCTTAACAGTAGCAGGTCCAACAAATCAGGAAATCAGTTCAGATAAATCCAGTGAGAAATCCATGCTGCTACTACTACTCTGATCATTATTCTGTGAAATTCATCCCTGCAATCTGTGTTTAAAAGTATGTTCATCCATGCTGTTACTACTACTCTGATCATTATTCTGTGAAATTCATCCCTGCAATCTGTGTTTAAAAGTATGTTCATCCATGCTGCTACTACTACTCTGATCATTATTCTGTGAAATTCATCCCTGCAATCTGTGTTTAAAAGTATGTTCATCCATGCTGCTACTACTGCTCTGATCATTATTCTGTGAAATTCATCCCTGCAATCTGTGTTTAAAAGTATGTTCATCCATGCTGCTACTACTACTCTGATCATTATTCTGTGAAATTCATCCCTGCAATCTGTGTTTAAAAGTATGCTCATCCATGCTGCTACTACTACTCTGATCATTATTCTGTGAAATTCATCCCTGCAATCTGTGTTTAAAAGTATGTTATAGGAAACTGTTATCTGTTTAAACTTAGGTTGGCACAGTCTTTTATTGCTGCCTAATTTATGATAGGTATCTGGCCTCCTCTATCCTTTTCCACAAATGTTTTCTTTTCCTTTGATTAGCTGACCAATTAGCACATCTGTAGTGTATTCCGAAATTAGACTGACTACATCTAAGCTTCATTCTATGGGGAGACGTATGTGGGGTTAGACGTGTGTGATTTCTACATGAAGTGGGATTTTCTCACAAAGTGGACGAAAATGCACAGTTAGACAACACAGTTGGCCAAACATTGGACTACATTTGATTTGATTTTACTCCCAGCAATAAGCTGCATCTGCCACAGCCTATTTCTGCACTACTTGTCTATTTATATGGAAGACTGCTAAGAGGTAATTCTTAAAATACCCTTGCTTTTTGCTTTTACCCCTTTTATCACAATGTTACACAAATTGCTTTTCTTAGTCTCATTTCATGGCATGATCTTTAGGACTGTGTCATCTTTCACCCCTCCACCAACACACAAATTTGTTCATATTGCACCTGCATTACTCCACTCACCTCTATTTAACACCCATGAACTGTTATTCTATTTATTATCTCTAACAAGTACTGCCTCCACCTGTCGCCAGAAAATAAAAGGCCACACATCTTACAATCCCCTTGCCTATCTTTCGCTCACTCTGCTTCTATTAGCTGGTGATATATCACCTAATCCAGGTCCCCCACACTCCTCACACACACATACATCAGAACACTACCGTTCTATAGCAAACCTCAAACACATCACCTGTCTCCCCTCTCTTCCCAAGTCCTTTAAATGTGCCCTTTGGAATGCACGCTCTGTTTGTAACAAACTTACCTCCGTTCATGATCTCTTCCTCTCAAAAAACCTCAACCTTCTGGCAATAACAGAAACATGGCTCATGCAATCAGACACTGCCTCACCTGCAGCACTTTCACATGGTGGCCTCCATCTCACCCACACCTCCAGACCTGAAGGCAGACAAGGAGGTGGGGTTGGACTACTTCTCTCCCCACAGTGCACATACACAGTTCTACCAAATGTCCCATCACTCACATTCACATCTTTTGAAGTACATGCTACTCGCATTTTTAATCCATTCTCCCTACGTGTTGCGGTGATCTATCGTCCCCCTGGAGCACACCAACAATTTATTGAGGATTTCTCTGCATGGCTCCCTCACTTCTTATCTTCAGACATCCCCACCATCATCATGGGTGACTTCAACATCCCCATTGATAACCCACCTTCCAAAGCTGCTTCCAAACTACTCTCTCTAACATCCTCACTTGACCTCTCCCAGTGGAATGAATTATCTACTCATAAGGATGGCCACTGCCTTGATCTTGTTTTCTCTAGACTATGCTCAGTTTCTAATTTTATTAATACACCCTTCCCCCTCTCGGATCATCACCTTATCAGCTACACTCTCACCCACACTGCTCTAACCTCTCTACTGTCTAACTCAACCAAGCCTCCTCATACTCGTAGAAATCTTAATTCTATTAATCTTCAACAATTTTCCACCTCTCTCCAACACCTTCTCTCCCCTATCTCTACATTCTCATCCCCTGAGATGGCAGTACCTCATTTTCACCTAACCTTAGCAACGGCCCTTGATCAAGTGGCTCCAGCGACACGTCGACTTCGATGTCAACCGTGGCACACCAAAGCAACACGAAATCTTCAAAAACTGTCCCGTAAAGCAGAACGTCACTGGCGTAAATCTCGAAGCTCTAATGACTTCTTCACATATACTTCTGTCTACCACTCCTATCGAAATGCTCTGGACACTGCAAAACAAACATACTTTCAATCTCTTATCTATGCTCAGGCTTCTAACCCCAAACGCCTTTTCAATACATTTAATCATCTTCTCAATCCTCCCACCCTGAACCCTCCATCTACTATCAGTGCTCAGGATCTTGCTTCCTACTTCAAGGACAAGATTGACAAGATCAGACTAGAAATGGTATCCTCTTCCTCAACAAGCCATCAGCTCATTTCCTTCCCACTACCCTCTGACACCCTTTCTTCATTTGACCCCACAAATGAAGAGGAAATTTCTACGCTCTTCTTATCTTCCTACTCTACCTCCTGTCCTCTTGATCCTATTCCCTCGCAAATTGGTAGATCCCTGTCTTCTGTGCTCATTTCACCTCTAACTCAAATCTGTAATCTCTCACTCTCTACTGGCATCTTTCCATCACTATACAAGCATGCAGTGATTACTCCTATTCTAAAAAAACAAAACTCCGACCCAAACTCTCTCTCAAATTACCGTCCCATCTCTCAGTTCCCTTGCCCCTCCAAGCTTCTAGAGAGACTTGCCTACACTCGCCTCACACGCTTTCTTTCCGCAAACAACCTGTTGGATCTTCTTCAGTCTGGCTTTCGTTCTCAACACTCCACAGAGACTGCGCTGACCAAGGTTGTTAATGATCTGATCACTGCTAAGACTGAACGCCATTACTCTCTCCTAATGCTCCTTGATCTCTCGGCTGCATTTGACACCGTTGACCACTCTCTTCTCATACAAACGCTGCAATCCCTAGGTCTTCAAGACACAGTTCTATCCTGGTTCTCATCTTACCTCTCTAATCGCTCTTTCACTGTTAATTTCTCTGGAGCCACCTCTGCTCCGCTTCCCCTATCAGTTGGAGTACCACAAGGCTCGGTGCTAGGTCCTCTGCTGTTCTCTATCTATACCGCTTCTCTTGGAAATCTAATAAGTTCCTTTGGCTTTCAGTATCATCTCTATGCGGATGATACCCAAATTTATCTATCCTCTCCTGATATCTCGACATCTGTGTTGTCCCGTGTAACTGACTGTCTTTCTGCCATTTCATCTTGGATGTCCTCTCGTCAACTCAAACTTAATCTTTCTAAAACAGAGTTAATAATATTCCCACCCGCCAACAAGAGCATACCTGACATTTCTATCTCTGTTGATAACATGACCATAAATCCCACCCCACAAGCTCGCTGCCTAGGTGTAATCCTTGATTCACGCCTATCCTTTGTTCCCCACATTGACTCTATATCTAAATCATGTTACATACATCTAAAGAACATTTCCAGAATCCGCACATATCTCACACAAGACACTGCTAAAACCTTAATTCATGCACTAATCTCCCGCATTGACTATTGCAATTCCCTCCTTACTGGTCTTCCCAAAAACAGACTCAAACCCCTAAAATCTATTTTGCATGCTTCGGCAAGACTGATTTTCCTTGCAAATAGCTATTCCTCTGTTGAATCACTCTGTATGTCTCTACACTGGCTGCCTGTCTTCTACCGAATCCAATATAAAATACTTTTACTAACCTACAAGGCCATCAACAAAGCTGCACCAACATACATCTCCTCTCTTGTCTCAAAATATCTCCCAACTCGGCAACTCCGTTCTGCAAAAGATCTGCGTCTCTCATCCACCCTCATTACATCCTCCCATTCCCGGTTACAGGACTTTTTTCGGGCTGCACCCACTCTATGGAACTCTCTCCCTCGCACAATAAGACTCTCCTCTGTTCTACAAACTTTCAAGCGTTCTCTGAAAACCTACCTATTCAGACAAGCTTATAATATTCCTCAACCCCCATCTTAACCTCACTACCTTTAGCCTGTTACACAATTTCACAGAAGACAACTACCCCCGGACCAACATTATTGTGTGACAGGATCATTTAGCTTATGAGTCACCTTACCTTTGCAGTCTGGCTGGGCCAAGATGCAAAATGTATACTTAACCTCATGTGTCAATCTCCCATTGTCCCATAGATTGTAAGCTTGCGAGCAGGGCCTTCTCACCTCTTTGTCTGTTTTACCCAGTTTGTTTATTAGTTTATTATGTTTGTCCCCAATTGTAAAGCGCTACGGAATATGTTGGCGCTATATAAATAAATGATGATGATGATGATATGTTCCACAGCTACTCTCTGGCAGAGCATCACCTCTTGGCCAAAAGTTAATCACACAAGTGTCCAGCTTTCCGGGTAGCCTCTTTTATCACCTCCTAATTCCCCTTTGGGATCTGCCTGCCCAGTGAAGTTGCAAAAGGTCTTGATTGGTGATCTGCTTACACTATCCAGCTCCCCCTCCCCTACCTTCCCAGGTGTCTTCAATAAGGTGACCCCTACTGGGTCTGGCTCCTGGCTGGCTGTAGAGCTCACTAGTGGACAATGGGGAGCAAACAGAAATAACAATGATATCTTAATTCACTTAACCCCTGAGTGTTCCCTGTGGATGTGGAATTTAACCCCTGAAGTACTTTTCCAAGGATATGTTATAGCTACCTCACTGATACTTCCCGATAACAACATGGCTGAAAAGTGCAGTTCAGGTATGGCGTAGATTAAGGGGTTATAACATCATACACCATGCCTGTTATTTTACAATTTACATTAAGCTTACACCTACAGGGTCACTGCCCATCTTACCCTGCAGTCTGTTCATTATAGACATGTGTTAAGCAAACCTGTTGCTTAATAATAACTGTAGTAAATATAAGCATCCTTTTTAGGTTTTTAGTTTCAATTCCCTACAACTCAAATTCTCCTTTTTTGAGTCTGGTGAAAGGGTGATCCGTCTCAATGAGCCTTGCTCTTTGCAGATAACATTAAAAATATAAATAAACTATCTATGTCCTTTGAATCTCATTTTAAACATAAATAAATGATTAATGGGTCTCATACCCATGCATTTAGCAGGGAATATGTTTTCTATAAATTATAGAATAATAATTTATACTTGCAAATAGATTGTTTCTCCTTGCATAAACTTAAAGTACATTTAAACACACAGTATAAGTTGACTTTTATAAAAGAGCCACCATTAACATTTACAAATTTATGTAAAAGTTCTCTTATCTTGACATAAATGAAAATGCTTTACATTCTATTAAAGGTATACAGCTAAATGCAGACTATTTTTCAGCAAAAAGAGGCTGGAGAGTTTTCCAATGGGCTTAGATTTTTATATTTACATGTCCAGTATTAAAATTGTTAAAAAAAAAAAAAAAAAAGAGGAGCTACAAGTTGTATTTCAAAACATTTTGTTTTGTAGAATGCATTAAAGAAAGTCAACTTATCTTTTCATTTAAGGTGAATTTCATATTAATTTTTTTAAGCAAGCAGAAACCATGTGGATCTTCAGTCTAGTAGAAAGATTGTGGACACCTCTACAATTTTAACACGGTGCAAATTTGAATAGCAGGAAAAGACAGCTATTTATCCATTTTGGTGAAAAAGCATTAATTTCCATATTGTAATGGGTATGTAATTAGAGATGTGTAATGAGTAATGTTTGTTGATTTTCTGTTGTGTTTCTGGTGGATAGAAGAGAACAAAACTTGTAATCTTTTTAACAGTGCCATTGAATGATAAAATTGTATTTATTTAATAAAATAACAGTCTACACAACTTTGTATTTTAGGCATGAAGCATATGGGCAGCAGTATCCAGGACAAGGAACCCCTTCAGGACAACCACCTTATGGAGGCCATCAGCCAGGAATGTACCCTCAGCAGCAAGTAAGGCTTTTTTTTATATTTCATTTTATATTTCCACAATGTTGGGCTAGATCTACCGAATACAACCCTGAGATTGTTTATAAAAAGAAAAAACGCACAAGTGTAAATTTGTAGGAACTACCCCTTGATATGTCTTAAATAGAAATTATTTAGCAGAAATATGATCCTAAAGGGTGCATCCCAAACACATAACATTCAGGTTTCAAAAAGAGAAAGAAAAAGATGTGTATTTTAGGGGCACTCCAGGGTGACCAATACATAAAAATGTATAAACTTTATTAGGTATGCATTGGACAAATAGAATTGGTTGGATTGAGAGCGAAATAACTAAAAGCAATGGCTAAAATATATGTCCTGTGAGATTAAAAATTCAACACAAATTGCATAACCTTGCTGCCACCATAAATATTTCAATATTATGTATCTAGATATATAATCCGCTAATCTTTTTTTACTAATATGTCTCCAGGTTATCAAATGATATATGTATATAGAGGGCTGATTATCTCATTGGATTATTATATTTCAGTTCCCATATGATCTACTTTCCTAAAACGATCTAATATATTGCATTAGTTATTATCTAATCGTAGTGCAAACCTATCATCCAAATCAAAAAAGAAAAAAGTATATATGAAAGAGAATTCCAATAAATTGTCCAATCAAACAATGATCATAGATTACTCCTTCAAAGGTATAGATCCCTATACTCATGGTTATGATAGAGTCTCAACCTGATAGATTTACTGAGTCAATTATATATGGCTATTATATAAAATAGCATTATGCCAACAAAGAATGATAAGCTGCCCCTTCCGAGACTCAACTCCCTGTGATCGTGGGATTGTATGAAAAAACCCGGCCTAATGGCAATCTGGGAAGCGATCCAAAGAGGGAGGGAGTATCTTAATAAATGGATTATATAAAATGGAAAACCCAGAGATCCTACTCCCTGTGATTGCAGGATTATTTGAAAGACCCCGCCTGCTAGCAATCTGTGGGGGGGGGGGGGGCAATCCAGGGAGAGGAGTATTATCATATTTCAGTGGAAAATGGTGCAGCAAGGCAAGATGCCAACGTGCATTTCGCTCCGAGGCTTTTTCAAGGCAACCAGGGGAACGGAATGACAGCTGTTATATAGAGTGAAAAGGAATGGGGTGTCCCATAGTGACGTCATATTATTAGACCAATAGCTCTCTGTCGTTGGATCAAAATGATTGATGTTCCTCAAGGCCAATCCTAATCCTGAGATTGGTTTTGGTGTTATGCATTTTTTTTTACATAAATCACTGTGGCAAACTAGAAGAAGAATCTTGGTATGTACCATTTTTCCTTGATTTGTTTCTTCAGGCTGCTGTTAATGATTTATAATTCTCCACAGTGTCATGGACTACCATGGCAACCACAGTTACATGGTACATGATGTGAGCAAGCAGAAAGACTTTGGAACGTCCCTCTGAGGTCTGTCTGCCTTGTGTACTGTAAAATCCTCTCCCTCCTTCTCCCCCCTCTACCTTCACATGATATGCTGAGAGTTGTGAGCCTGTGTGTGACTGGCAGCAATGCTTTGCTCCCACCAGAAAGATTTTGAAAAAAAGATATTGATTTGTAGGAGGACAGTTAAGAAAAATCTAAATATATATTGTAGCATTAAACTGAGTTTTCATTATATACTAGGCAACTTAGCTTGTGCAGGCAAGTTAGAAGTTTAACCAGGTACCTCTAGCAACACCATTTGGTAGAGAACATAAAAATTAAATTAAGTATGTTTTTGTTTAATTTTTTTAAATTATTTGAAATATTCAATATTTAAGTCTTTATAAATTGATTTGTTTGTGAAATTTGTAATTGCAGAACTACAAGCGCCATATAGATGGTATGTATGCTCCTTCAAAGCGACATGAGGGAGACATGTATAATATGCAGTACAACAGCCAACAGCAAGATATGTATAATCAATATGGCAACACTTACTCTGGGCCTGACAGAAGGCCTATGCAAGGACAGTATCTTTATCCTTATAACAGAGAGAGAATGCAGGGCCCAGGACAAATGCAGCAACATGGCGTGGGACCTCAGATAATGGGTGGCCCCATGCAGTTATCAACAAGCGATAGCCCACAACAGAATATGTGGACATCACTCAATGACATACCTTACCCATACCAAGTAAGGCAAGGGCCTGCAGGCTCACAGCAGACAGGAACATTTCCAGCTATCAACCGCTCTGATGATATGATGGGGCCTGATCAAAGAATAAATCATGAGGGTCATTGGCCACCTCATGGAAACCAACGTCAGCCTTCCTATATGTCCCCATCTGCACCTATGCAACCAATCACCAGAGCTCCATCTTCATCTTACCAGACGCCATCATCTATGCCAAACCACATTTCAAGAGCCCCTAGCCCTGCTTCATTTCAGCGCTCACAAGAAAATCGCATGTCGCCAAACAAGTCTCCTTTTCTGCCTTCTATAAAAATGCAGAAAGTTATGCCCACCGTCCCACCAACACAGAGCACTGGACTTTCTGTTCAACCTCATGTGGCTAGATGTGAAATTACCTTCCCTCCAGGTTCAGTTGAAGCAACTCAACCAATCTTAAAGTCAAGGCGAAAAATTACCTCAAAAGATATTGGTAAGTTATAATTGAACACAGCAGTAGAGAAACTATAAAATACTTAAAATTTTAATTTTTAATGGCCATAACTTATTTTTGGGAAGGTTCAGGGTTTCTTTTGGTATTAAATTGGAAAAAATATATATATTTTACAAGCCTTACCTTAGGGAAAGCAGGCAAAAAGTAGGAGAAAATAGATTTCTGAGATTGTTCCCCAAGTTAGTCTAATGTAATTGGTATAGACCCAATATTTTACCCCACTAGTATATTAATACAAAACATGAGTGCTTTATTCAAAGTCTAACATAGTTATAGAGTGCAAAGCTTAAGATCCTATTTTAATTTTAATGGGGGGTATGCCAAAGCAAAAATCTTTAGGGTTGGGAGGATAGACTGGGCAGCAAGTGGCCAGACAAAAACTGGAGGATGAAGGACTTTTTGTGGTTGTTAATATACAATTTGTTTGACATGTAACCATTCACCTATGTAAAATAAATTTTTTGTCATGCATTAAGGGGTTGATGCTATTTTGACGGATATGAAACACAGCGCACTGGTTTGCAGGGACTTTTTTCTTCACAATTTAGTTTCTCATTAACAGGGATTTATTTTTGCTGAGGGACAGGAGAAACATTATCCATGTTCAATAAATGAATAAGACCAGCCCCTCAAGCAGGACGTCCCAGTGACGTCACCATGGTGATCACAGTGCAGAAACATTGCTTCAAATAAAGCGTTAACTTTTAGTTACACAGGAACTACATGAAATGGTTTCTTGGCACAGTTATGGAAATAGAGGCTGTCAGTGACAGCCTGATTTAAGTGCCAGCAACAAAATACATGCTGTACGACCCCCTTTTTTGCAGACCATTTTTCTAAGTCCTGTCAGAGCAAAGCATCTCCTAACAGGACATAGATAAATTGCTAGCAGATGTCGAGTGGTTAATGATACAACAAAAAAACAAAATAGTAATTGTTCATGGCATTTTAATAAATTATGTATATATGAAGGATGTTTTTAAAATCTGTAAGTTTATGAATATAACTCATTACTGTTATTTTGATTATGAAAAACACTGACCATCTGGTAAATCTTATGCATACTTTCCAACTCTCCCTGAATGTCAGGGAGACTCCCTGAAATAGAGGTGATTTCCCTCACTCCCTGAAGAGTCAGGCATTCTCCCTGATGCTGAACCAGTACAAGACGGGGTTGGCTTCACACAGTTCAGAAATTGTGTCTTATGTCCATATATTGATGCCCATGGAGGTGGCCATTTTCAGATTTAAACAAAGACTGACAGGTAAGACAACAATGGAGACAGAAATGTAAAAGACACTTCAGTCTCTAGAGATTCAGAGTTGCCTACTCTCCCGGAATGTCCAGAAGACTCCCGCATTTCTGGGAGACCTCCCAGGAATAGGGCAACCTCCCGGTTCTCGTCCCCGCAATAAATAAGTGGCGGGGACGGGGCTTAATGACGCAAATATTGCGTCATCTTAGCCCCACCCCCTGCTTTAATTGGCCAAAATTGTGACAATTACTTAGGGGCGGGGCCAAAATGATGAGATTCATCAAGCCTCCCCCCCACACGCCCACCTCCCCCGGGATCTCCCCGAAGCAAACAAGGAAAAGTTGGCAAGTATGATCTTATGTTTCTAGAATTTGCAAAACTTCTTAGCATTTCCACACCCAGTATGTATCCATATATAGAGCTCATCAGGTTGTCTTGAGATGTTCTAGTGGGGTATTGCTTAACCACATCAAAAATAGAAGTGTTGCATCAACATTATGGGGTAATGTTATAGGGACGATGGCTTGTAAAGGCAAGTTTGCCTTTACAAGCCATCGCCGCTTTAAATTTTAGCTGCAAAGTTGCCGATTTCCGGCGTCTTGCAGAAATCGGACTTTCATACATTTACCCCTATATGTCTAAAATTACAGTCAACGATATAATTGAAATTTGATTAATGCTGACTAATTTGTGTTGTTTGTACAGTCAGAATCCAGATAATGGCATGATTTGTGTGAATATTTGCAAAGCATTATTGTAATAGTCAGCTGCTGTATGTTTTACAAATTGCTTTTGTGACAATAAGCTGGTTATAATTGAAATGCATTATCGCATTTCCAAAAGCTGGTAGTTCTAGAGAAAAGTCATGCATGTGGAATGGAATATAGACAAAAATCACATTCCAGTTGTTTTACTCAAAAGAAAAAAATATTTCATGCAGCACAGATTTGCAGGTGTATTGGGATGGGATTTCAGCTGCTTTTGTCCAGAAATGGTAAGGAAGTAAAGCAGAAAAAACTGCAGTACCAGGGGTGACCAGTAGGTGCTAAACTTAGCCGTGCAGTTCCATGTACTTATTGTAAAGTGTAGTTTGTATATAGGATAGGATTTATTCATCTTATAATTATGTTTACCCAGCATTGTTTTAAGCATTGTGTATACACATAGTTAGCTTCCATTTATGGCCATAATTGTGTTCATTTACTGACCATAGACGTATGTGTAAAAACAGCACTCATGAAACACACAAAACTAGAACAATTTTAAATGGCCCAAATCTGTCTTAAAGCCTATACATGAAATGATTTATGTCCCCCATAATGTGATTCTATTGAAGAGCTCTCACAATTATCAGTTGGTATACAGTTGTATATCTGTATGTATGTGCAGATTGAATGATCACCATCACAATAATCTCTGTGCATGCTCAAATATTAAATTGATCAGATTTCAATTATTCTATGAGTGTACAAATTATTTGTAAAAAGGGTTTTCAATCTAAATTAATAATTATTGTATATGTGATTTAATGCAAAAGTTACTTATTGTGCTTTCGTGCTTTAAAATGTTTGTTACTGGCTGTATATTATTGGGTTAAATTCACCCCAAAAATTATTTTTTTCTTTAAATTCCTTATTGAAAATAACTATTGTGAATCTGGTGGTAGTAGCTCTAAATTTAACCTAAAATTTTAATGTTAATCATCTGAAATTAACACTGCATTCACATATTTATGTGTTAAATCTGGAGATAAATTTAGCCAGTTGCAGTTATTGGGGTATCGGGGTTCACCGATACTTCTATCAATCACCTTCAATGTCAGTCAGATCTTTCTTGATTTGCAGTCGCCTGGTGAACAGAAAAACACCCAACACCTGTATGATTTAATGCTGAGTAATTCTGATTCTGTTCCAACCAGAGCTTACTTCAGACTCTTTATTTATACAGTAGAATATTAGGGGTATAGAAGCTTAACAACCAATTATAAGACAGTAAATTATTAAAAACAACAACAAGCTAATTATGTGTACTCTGCATCTTTCTTATTTATGCTTTTATCTTCTCCGGCAATCTGCCATCAGTATTGTTGTTACTTTACACAAAACGTTACATTCAGCTGTGCATCCTAGGATTGTTCATGTTTTCTGAGAACATCTTGTTGTAACATTGTTTCAAGGTTTCAATCTGTTTTTTCTTCTCATTCTGAGTAAAATATCTGCTAACTTCTTTTAAGGCTATAACATATTATTTTCTAAAGTTCAGCACATGATAGATATTAAATCAATAATCATACAATTTCACTCTTACACTCCCCTCTTCTGATTTTGTATCTACTTCTACCTATCAGTTGTGGTGATAATCAGCAGAATACAGTTAGCACTTACCTTTACACTATATGGTATCTTAAGGACCCCATATAGGTAGAATAATAATTAATTCAGTACGTATCTCCTGGTATCTTTATCACCGTAACTCTTCTTTCCCTATTTAATGTCTTATCTAAGTGTATAGAGGGGAATACTTTGCTGATAACTATTAAGAGTTTGCCTTGTATTACATGTTATTTAACAGTTCCATATAATCATTATAGTTAGTACAAGAAGAATTAGTAACAATGGATGAATAAAGATATTCATTGTTTTCTTCATGGAATAAGATCCATTAACAAATATGTCCCACTAATGATGTGACAATCCATTTTTCAATTCCATTCCACAATTGTCTAGCCATTCTGCTCATAGGTTTTTTTAATTGACTTAGTGTCTGTCCACACCTGCCCTAGGATTCTCATCAATCCTATCACAAAATGGATATACATTTTCATTCTGGTTTCTCGATGGTCACTGTCAATCTCTTGGTGCAGGCTGTGCAGTTCTTTTTTGGTTTGATTGATGACCATTGTTCATAATATTCACTGTTTGTCTCAGGCATTTAACTTGTAGAAATTTCTGTGATCATTACTGGTTCATGAAGCTCATTATTTTTCCTGCAGGAACAACAATCAAGTGTCAGTAATTTCTTAATCAGCCATATAACAATTTTCTCTACCACATATACGATCAACAGGATTGCCAAACCCTTTGCTACTAATGCCAATATTCCCAATATCCAAAATTAATAATTACTGACAACTTTGCCAATGAGGTTATGCATCCACACAAAGGCATTTTCAGAGTTTACTCTTCTATGAGTGCAAATTGTTGAGCACTCTTTCCCCTTCTATTTCTCACAGTGGCATAGAAAATTTGACACTTATCGGTCTGTTTCACACTAGGTTAGGGAGGCCTTGATCCCTACTTCAGTCACAACTATTCTGGCAAGACATATCAATACCATAAGACAGTACATTTCTATTTATCAGAGCAAGACTCCCCTGATTTGAAGACTTTGCAGTGTGATATGTGAATCCAGGTGTCTTTTTCCCTGTACTTTCACTGCTATGGGAGTCGTCAACAGGACTTGATAAGGACCCTTGTATTTGGGTTCAAGACTTCTCCTGACGTGCTTTCTCACGACCACCCAGTCCCCAGGTTGCATTCTGTCAGTACCTGTATCAAAATTAGGGTCTGGAATGGAAATGGAATGAAAGAAAACACTTGACTATGTATTTCAGTTAATTGTTTCTGTAATAAGGCAACATAGTTCAACAAATCACCATGTACATGCCATAGTTGCTGTGGAAATTAACAGCCTGTTCTGTGTGCTGTGCCAAACAGTATATCATATTGTGTTAAACCTGTGTCTTTCCTAGGAGTGTTTCTTACTGAGTGCAGGACCATAGGTAAACATGAGATCCATGGCAGGCCTGTTTCAGCCATTATTTTCTGCATTTGCTTTTCTGCATGCTCAAGTCTCCACACAGCGACTGAAAAGGTCCACACACACAAGTACATTTTCATACCCTGAGCATTTGGGAAGCTGAATAAAATCTATCTGAATCCTTTACAGTGTCTGAGGGGTGCTTTTCTTTGGAGTTGGGACAGACTTACCCAGGTTGTTTTGTGCACAGATTAGGCAACCAGTCACTAATGCCTGCGTTGCTTGGGCAAACCCTGGTGCTATTTATTTGTTAGTGCTACCATAGCATCCTTCCCCAGGTCCACTTTCCCATGTACTATATTGGCCATAATCGGGTAAAGTGCTTTTGGCAGACAAAATTACTGACCTTTACACCATTCTCCTTGCACTTCTAGTGCACCTAGACTAGCCCAAGCTCTTTTCTCATTCTCTGTTGCTTGCTTTTGCATAGCTTGGAGTATGGTTGGGTCAAACTTGGGGTCTGGGACTACCAGTTAGGCAAATATCCTATCTGGGATTGGCGTTACAGCAGCTTCTCGAGCAGCTCGGTCTACCAGTCTATTTCCTTCTGCCTCGGGCGTTGTTTCCTTGGTGTGTGCTTTCACCTTAATCACTGACAGTTTGGCAGGCATCTGAAAGGCAGTAAACAATTCTCTTATGTGGTTTGCATGTTTTATGGGTCTGCCCGATGACCCCATAAAGTTTATGCTTTTCCATATTGGGCCATAGTCATAAGCTATACCATAGGCATAGCGTGAGTCTGTGCAAATGTTGACGTTTTTGTCCTTTAGCGTATATACAGGCCAACGTCAATGCTTTTAACTCAGCTTCCTGTGCTGACATGTGGCTTGGGAGTAATTGCTGAATCAATATGTGTGTCTGTGTAGTACCAGCACAACCTGTATACGGCGTGCCATTTATGTAGTAGCGTGAGCCATCTACATGTAGATCTATGTCAGCATCAAGGAGTGGTGTACCATGTATGCTTGTTAGGCCCAAAGCCTCTAATTGCATGAGTTCAATACAATCATGATCAGAAAAAAAAGTCTGTTTTTCTTCAGTTTCTTCTTCAGATGCTTCACTCAAGTCCTCATATCTTCTGTCTGATGATCCATCTTCTTTGTGTCTCCCCTTAATCCCCTCTTTTAAATCATCAATGGGGAGCAGGGCTGCTGGATTAAGGACTGTGCATCTGGTAATTGTTACGTGTGAGGAGCTAAGCAAGGCTACCTCATATTTAGTTAGTCTAGCTGCAGACAAATGTCTTGTCCTTGCTTGATTGAGAATTTCTGTGACTGCATGTGGAATTTGAATAACAAGTGCATGGTCCAATACCATATCTGCTATCTTTTCTTTCAGTATTGCTACTGCTTTTATACATGATGGAGAGCCTCTTATAACTGGATCAAGTTGTGCCGAATATTAGACCAGTGGCCTTTGTTTTGTTCCATGTTTCTGTGTGAGGACCCCTAGAGCATGTCCTAACTGCTCATGGCAGAACAATGTGAATGGTTTCAGGTAGTCTAGTAGTCCAAGTTCTGGTGCAGTAGAGATGGCGTGTTTCAATGCTTTGTACTGCATTCTCTATATCCGTTATATTGAGCGGTCCTGTTCCCTGTTGTTTCCTCAAGCATTCATACAATGGTTGCATAAGAATTGAAGCTGAGGGGATCCACACTCTGCAATACCCTATGAGCCCCAAAAAGGCTCTGATTTCTTTGACTGTTTTTTGTGTCTTCAATATATTTGGTGTCTCGTATAATTTTAACTCTTTCAGTTGTGAGATGTCTTGCTCCTGTAGAGATACAATGTCCCAAAAATGTTACTTTTTCCTGTAGTAGTTGAAACTTGCTTGGTGATACTCTGCAGTCTTGTTCGGCCAGGAAACAAACTAATGACAGTGTTTCTGCTTTGCATTCTTCTTCAGTATCCACAGCCACCATGAGATCATCCACATATTGGATAAGTTGAGTAGTTGGATTAATAGGCCTCCATTCTTGGAGAATTAGTGCCAATTCCTCTGAAAATTCTGATGGGCTAGTGGCTCACCCTTGAGGGAGTCTTGTCCAACAGTATTGGTTTCCATCATGGGTGAAGGCTAGAAGAAGTTGATTATCTTCTGTAATGGGGACTGAGAAGAAAGTGTTTGCCAAATTGATTACTGAGAACCATTTTGAATTTGGAGGTACCTGATTAAGCAAAGTGTGGGGGTTGGCCACAATGGGAGTGTTGATCAGTAATCTTTTTTTGGCCTCTCTTAGATCTTGAACCATCCGGTATTGCTCCCCTTGTCCGACATCTTGTTTCTTTACTGGGAATAGGGGTGTGTTATAGGACAGCAACATTTTCTTAACACCCCTATTTGTTAATTCCTTTTGACATGTGCTAATCTGCTCTAGCATGTAGATTGCTGCTGTAAGCTCTTCTTGGCCTGGAGATGGGAGTTGACTCATGAGTTTTACTCCATTTGGGGTGTATTTGATACTGGCTTGTATTTTTGAAAGTACATCTGCTCCTAACAGATTATAGGAACAAGGGGCCTGATTCATTAAGGATCTTAAATTAAGAAGTTTCTTATTTAAGTCTCCTGGACAAAACCATGTTACAATGCTAGGGGTGCAAATTAGTTTTCTGTTTTGCACAAAAGTTAAATACTGACTGTTTTTTCATGTAGCAAACAAATATCAACTTTAAATTTCAGTGTACAAATAAGCTATCAAGTATTTGTGTGCTACATGAAAAAACAGTGGGTTTAACATGGTTTTGTCCAGGGTACTTAAATAGGAAACTTCTTAATTTAAGATCCTTAATGAATCCGGTCCAAGATGAGGAAGTGAGAAATTGTATTGGTACTTCAATTTTCTCTTCACCTACTAAAAGTGTGACTGGTTTACTTTCTGTTAATTTTACTTCTTTTCCTGCTAGGCCTGTAGCAGGTAAATCAATTTCTGTTAATAGTTGTTGAGGTACCTCCTGTTTTCTTAATACAGTGCGGCTTGCTCCAATATCAATTAGACACTCACATTCTTGACCATCAGGTAATATGACATTCACTAGGCCTTTAGTCAAGTCATCTTTCAGAATTTGGTTATTTGTGAGTGGGAGGTACGTTGGAGTGCCAATTTCCTATGTGGGTTGTTGGTCTGTAGCTTGTTGATTTCTTCTTTAAAGCCATTTCTTATGCTTAATGCAATCTCTTTTCATGCGCCCTCTCTGTTGGCAAAAGAAACAAACTCTTTGTTTTTTCATTTCTTTTCTTTTTTCTTTATTGGTTGCTTAGGTGCACCTCTTGTGCTTGTTCAAGCCTTCCAGTCTTCCAGTCTTGATTTTCTTGGACCACATGAACGGTATTTCTCTGAGTTTGGACTTGTCTTTGGCTTTCCTCTGCTTCTCCTTTTCCCGGTCTTCTATACCTTCCAGGACTTGGAGCATAGTTTGTATTTTCATTGTCCCTGCTTCTGGTCGTATAAGGAACAACGATATGTTTCAGAAAGGCCATTAAGGAATCTGGTCTTAAACAGTCTGCTAGGTTGGGCATTATCTCGAGTGAAACCTTCATCTTCATGTGCTTGAGTAGCTCTGTCGTAATCTAGCAAAGCCAGTGTTGGTGCTGAAGTTACTTTAGCTTAAAATTGGTTAAACATATGGTTCTGTTCAACGGTGAGTGCAAATGGCTTACTATCATCCAGAAGTGCTAATGCAGGAGCACGGATAATAGCTCATAAAGTCTTAAATCTTTTTTCATTTATGTCCAAACATTGAATTACCAGCAATGCATTACCATACCCAAGATACAAAGAAGTACTTGCAGTATATGATGATTATAATACAGTAAATAAGGGCAGTGAATGTGTTTACAACACTGATTGACTCAAAACTATTATGAGGATAAAAATAAAAACCTTTTGTTATCTACCATAATTTGACATTACATTGCATTACTTTCTTTCAAGCCATCAGATATAAAATTTGGTTAATAAAAAAACAAAAAAACAAACCAAAACATAATTTTATATTCAACTATGTTGGTCCATTTCTTCTTTTCTTTTCAAAATCATACCTTCTGACCTTCAACAACATACAGAAAAACCACATGCATTTGCTATGCGAATAGCCCATAAAGTCTAATATCTCTTTCCAAAACACAATAATCATTACTCAGCAAAGTCTACATTATTTAAATCCTTCATTAGTTTCTACTTATGTTTGTTGTAACTGTGGACCTGTCACACGCTGCTCACCCACGGCTGCCACCCGGTAACCTGAATATCATTCATTCCTCATTCCCTGCTTCTTCCCTGGCTGTCAGGCCAGCAATCAGCTCTGCACATGCGCAAGTAATCATCTCACCTGTGTTCACCTGTCCTGCTCATCCATTGGTTACCTCTCATTTATAAGGCTCCTCCTAGCACCTCTCAGTGCTGGTTCTTCTCGTCAGACTCCTGGCCTGGAAGCAGCTCATGCACTGCTGGTGCAATCACATATAACCTGCTCCATTCGTTAGTGGCAACTCCTGCAGTTCATCACTACCATCTCTCCAAGTGTATTGCTGCAACTCACCTATTACCTGCTCCACTCGTTAGTGGTAACTCCTGCAGATCATCGCTACCATCTCTCCAAGTGTATTGCTGCAATTCACCTATTACCTGCTCCACTCGTTAGTGGTAACTACTGCAGATCATCGCTACCATCTCTCCAAGTGTATTGCTGTAACTCACCTATTAACTGCTCCACTCGTTAGTGGTAACTGCTGCAGGTCATCGCTACCATCTCTCCAAGTGTATTGCTGCAACTCACCTATTACCTGCTCCACTTGTCAGTGGTAACTACTGCAGATCATCGCTACCATCTCTCCAAGTGTATTGCTGCTGCAAGTCACCTACTATCTCTCTGTGGACTATCACTGAGCTTCAGTCAGTAATCCTACTCATTTGTGGCTATCTAGTGCCTACATTCTTCTCTGTATTAGGTTCTCTATCACCGCTCACTGGGAACTCCCCTAGAGGGCCGCGACCTGCAGGGTGGAAGCTGCCAAGCCCAAATTCCCTTGTGGGAACCTCTGGTGAAAACCTTCCACTCTGTTATATTCCGCGCCTCTGGGTGAAGTACCATCAATCCCAGGCAGAACAGAAGGATCCCACTCATCCTAGTGAATCCTGACAGGATCAAAACTTATTGCAAACTTCTATTCATTGGAAGTTGGATAAATTCAATCTGGATTGCCTAAAGGGTCTTTTTCTGTAGTTTTTTTGCATAGAAATTAACATTTATAAATTAGGGATTACAATAACTGTCATTAATTCACACTTCCCAATCAGTGTGTGTTATTGCATGTAAGACGCTTGTCCACCAGTATCAGGTAACCAGTGAATATTTTTGTGCAGTGAACAGCTGCTAATAAAACATTTGTTTACGTGTTTCTCTGTGTAGCTTTACTGTGACGCTATGCGTTCCATGCCATGAAAATATGATTTCCTCAAAGGTCCCGCAGTCCTTAATCTCACAAACAGGGGATGTCAAAGTGATTCTGTGATTTCTGTGTCGAAAGTACAAATATATAAACAAGTCTCGCTCACAGACGGTATTTTGTCTCGTAACATTTCTCATGGGCATAACAAACCCGCCTGATTTCTGAGGACATTCATCAGTGTCATTTTCACACAGATTAAAACCGCTTGTAATATCTGCATGTAAAAGCTCACTCCCACAATTCTCAACTTCATTAAAGAGAAAGCTATTTTTCTCAACTTCAGAAATAAATCTATTTTGTTCAAATACAAAACGGCTTGTTGGACTTTAGCCAGCTGAAGGTCACTGGTTTTTTTTCTGACACTATCTGTACATTTTTTACAGCCTTGTCCACTGAATTGTACAATAATGGACCAAAGATTTTAAAACTTCTTTTGCATCTCTTCAAAAGCTTACAATTAAGCAATGCAGGAATTACATTTACAAATATACAACTTTTCCGACCTTGAAACATGTCTCTTGTAAAACGGTCAAGACAGATAAACACGGATCTCTCTCACACGTAGTAAGACGGAGACAAAACTCACATACAGAGGAAGAAAAATCAACTGATATGTTCCAGCCTACTGCTGTGGAACTAGAAGTCCCAACATTAAACTAAATACAAGTCAGCTTCAATATATTATTACTACTCATCTCTCCGGACACATTTTAGGTACTCTTAAATTATTGAAGCATACATCATCATCACCATTTATTTATATAGCGCCACTAATTCCGCAGCGCTGTACAGAGAACTCATTCACATCAGTCCCTGCCCCATTGGGGCTTACAGTCTAAATTTCCTAACACACACACACACAGACAGAGAGAGACACACACAGACAGACAGAGAGAGACTAGGGTCAATTTTTGTTAGCAGCCAATTAACCTACCAGTATGTTTTTTGGAGTGTGGGAGGAAACCGGAGCACCCGGAGGAAACCCACGCAAACACGGGGAGAACATACAAACTCCACACAGATAAGGCCATGGTCGGGATTCGAACTCATGACCCCAGTGCTGTAAGGCAGATGTGCTAACCACTACGCCACCGTGCTGCATACTCAAAGAACCTTTTTTTTATCAATGTTACATGTATTGTCAGATAACAAAAAGAGAATCCTTATCTCAACACACTGAAATCTTGTACATAGAATAAGGAAGGGGAGGCACATTTCACTCTTACAGCTGTGCAGCATGAAACATACATTATAGTACACAACCTACTTGATTCATTATATCATTCAGTTTCTGATACATTTAGCATATCCACATATTGACCTGATCTTCATAGCCAAGCCTTTTTATCCATTCTTTATTATTCAAATAAAACCGAGACCATTTCTCCAAGTCTAATGCCTTCTGGGGGAAATCCTGCTCTCTTGAGTACTTTATGAATTATTTTAAGAGCTTTACTACCTTCTCTCTCCTTCATTATATCAATGGGTTTACCTATAATAGGCATCTTACTATTCTGTGCCCCCATTGTAGGGTTACTGGTCACAGTACTGTCAGTATCTGGGATACAATGTCCTGTAAGCAGAATAAGTTAATACCATTTTCCCCTTTGTACAGACTTCAAGTGTCTTTAACCCTTTACCTCCTAGTCTGCCCTAGGAACACCAGATGTGAGTTTTATCAGCTTTAGATTAAAAGGCTGGCTCTTATGGCTGATCCGATTCTTCGCCTCAAGTCCGTGTAAGGACATATAGGTTTATATTCTGGTAACATTATTTCGTGGCCAGTATGTAATTATGTTTGACCAATTCTGACCTAAATTCCTCTCTAGTACTTCCTGATTCAAATGACACCCTAATGTACAATATAGTTCTTTTTCATTACTCACAAAACCTCTAGTCTAGGTCCCTTGCAAACTGAATATTTTCTCAGAACAATGCAGCAGCTACAATTCTTACATATACCTCTATTATTATCTTCTAACTCAAATTGTCTACATCCATCATAATCTATAGTAACCATACATTTATAATTTCATTATCCTTTCCTCTGACTGAACATTGGGTTCACGGAATACCCTCTAATCACCTCAACTGACTTTCCTTAGACATACAAAATACTGTGCAAAGTAAGAACGTAGAAATCTACACTTTTTCTTACTCACCGTACGGAATTTAGTTCAGCAATTTTCTGGACATCAGTGGAGTCTGGCGTCAGGTGTGGAGATATTGTGGCATCCCGGACGAGCCCCCAGAAATGTTGGGGTATCGGGGTTCATCGATACTTCTATCAATCAACTTCAATGTCAGTCAGATCTTCCTTGATTTCCAGTTGACTGGTGAACAGAAAAATACCCAACACCTGTATGATTTAATGCTGAGTAATTCTGATTCTGTTCTAACCAGAGCTTACTTCAGACTCTCTATTTATGCAGTAGAATATTAAGGGTATAGAAGCTTAACAACCAATAAGACAGTAAATTATTAGAGGCATAGATACTTAACAACCAATCATAAGACAGTAAATTATTAAAAACAACAACAAGATAATTATGTGTGCTCTGCATTTTTCTTATTTATGCTTTTATCTTCTCAGGCATTCTGCCATCAGTATTGTTGTTACTTTACACAGAACGTTCAGCTGTGCGTCCTAGGATTGTTCATGTTCTCTCAGAACATCTTGTAACATTGTTTCAAGGCTTCAATCTGTTTTTTCTTCTCATTCTGAGTAAAATATCTGCTAATTTCTTTTAAGGCTATAACATGTTATTTTATAAAGCTTAGCACATGATAGATATTAAATCAATAATCATACAATTTTACTCTTACACAGTTTTAAGATCACATTTGTCATTTGAACTACAGTGGTCTTAAAATTTACTTTGGTTGTTTGAGAATATGAAGTTCAGGTGTGATTTTACACTTTTGTGAAACTGGCCTTATATATTTACGAAACTGTATAAATCTATGGTACTGTCTTGCAAAATAAGTTTTGGTACATATAGTTGCAAATATATTGAGGAAAATATTGATTTTTTTTTTTTACTTTTTCTGTTAAACTTTATTAGTATCACCTGAGGCTTGGAGAGTGATGATGTCTTTAAAATCTGGTCTCTTGGCTGAAAGTACATGGGCTTTAGACACTATTAATATCCTGCTCTATGACGATAGCACATTGGCTACATTTAACCTTTCTCAGGTGAGTGTACTGTAGATAAATAATTGACAGCTGTTGGTGATACCATTTTCTGATGAATGTATTGGGAGTATTCACAAGAGATCAGTACAGCTTATCACTTCCTGGTGACTCTGGCTTTGTATGCCCACTATAAGTGGTAATGTTTGCATGCCTGTCCACTGCTTTATATTGTTAGCATAGTATCCAGCAAGATTTATTCCTTTGTATCTTCCTCTTTTTTTGTTGCAACATTCAGTAAAAAATGCCTGATTTATTTTTAGATCTGAAATGAATGTATGAAAAACAGAACAAGCATAAATTGCCAAGAGCCAGAATTAGTTGAAAAAATGAATTGCATTTCTAGAGATGTCATTTTTTGGCATCTGTACTTTGGAATTAAAACATTTAATTCTTTATTTTGTTGTTGATTTTAACAGCTTCCTGGATTCCTGGAGCTTTTGGTTGAATATTTTAGAAAATGCCTCATTGACATCTTTGGGATATTGCAGGAATATGAAGTTGGTGAAAATGTTAGGAAAGCTCTTGAGCATGGTTCTGAAGACAGTCCATGCACAGAGGAGGAGGAGGCTGCTATGGATTATACAGATTACTTAGAGGAGGAGGAGAATGAATGTAATGACAAAGATGAACCTGACCAAGATGTTCAGTGTGTTGTAGATGAAAAAGATCATTTAAAAACTGAGGAAAAATCAATTTCCATTGTGGGACCTGAAGTATTTATTGATTCTAGTGAGAGGCAAAAGCAAGCTAGTAAGTTTGACAAGTTACCAATCAAAGTTGTGAAGAAGAGTGATCAATTTGTAATTGATCGATCTGACCGGCTTGGGCATGTTCAGGAATTCACTAGTGGGCTTCTTCATTGGCAACTTGGCGGAGGTGACACAACTGAACATATCCAGACTCACTTTGAAAGCAAAATAGAGATCCCCAAACGCAGAAGATCACCAACCTCCACCAGTTTCCTAAGCAAAAAGAAGAAAGAGCAAGAAGACAAAGTTCTAGTAGAGGATAATGAGAACCAAACAGAAAAAAGCATAACTGCAACCATTGATGATGTCCTTTCTGCAAGGCCAGGTGCACTTCCTGAGGACACAAATAATCATTGCTTACAAACAGAGAGCAGCAAACTTCCATTAGGAATCCATCAAGCCAAAAGTCATAGGAATATCACGTTATTGGAAGATGAACCAAGAAACAGAGATGAAACTCCTTTGTGTACAGTAGCTCAGTGGCAAGACTCTTTGGCCAAGCGTTGCATCTGTGTGTCAAATATTATCCGTAGTTTGTCTTTTGTTCCTGGGAATGATGCAGAGATGTCCAAACACCCAGGCTTGGTCCTGCTTCTTGGGAAATTAATTCTCCTCCACCATGAGCATCCTGAGAGAAAACGAACACCACAGACTTATGAGAAAGAAGAAGATGAAGACAGAAGTGCCAGCTGTAGCAAAGATGAGTGGTGGTGGGACTGTCTTGAGGTACTGAGGGAAAATACATTGGTCACATTAGCCAATATTTCTGGACAGCTAGACTTGTCTGTTTACACAGAAAGCATCTGTTTGCCAATCTTAGATGGCTTGCTACACTGGATATTGTGCCCATCTGCAGAGGCACAGGATCCCTTCCCTACAGTAGGACCCAATTCCATCCTTTCCCCCCAGAGACTTGTGCTGGAAACCTTATGTAAACTCAGTATACAAGACAATAATGTGGACCTTATCTTGGCCACACCTCCATTCAGTCGCCAAGAGAAACTGTATGCTACTCTAGTTAGGTACGTCGGAGACCGCAAAAATCCAGTGTGCCGAGAAATGTCTGTGGCACTGCTTTCAAACCTTGCTCAGGGCGATACATTGGTAGCAAGGGCCATAGTTGTGCAGAAAGGAAGCATTGGTAACATAATAAGCTTCTTGGAAGATGGTGTCACCATGGCTCAATATCAGCAGAGTCAGCATAACCTCATGCACATGCAACCTCCTCATTTTGAGCCACCTAGTGTAGACATGATGTGCAGGGCAGCTAAGGCTTTACTAGCCATGGCGAAAGTGGAGGAAAACCGCTCTGAATTCCTTTTGTATGAAGGCCGTTTATTGGATATTTCTATAACAGCTGTTCTGAACTCTTCAGTTGCCTCAATCATCTGTGATGTACTGTTTCAAATAGGACAATTATGACACAAGTCGGAAGCCAAGCATGTGTGAGGGAGAGTAGGAAGTCACATATAACTGGCTAATTTTAAGTTCTTTTATCAAGCTTAGAGAAAATAATTAAAAATAAAAGGAAAACATATGCTCCTAATATCCAGTCATTATTTCCCTGTTGGAAAATCTAAGAAATGGTTAATGAGCTAAGAAAATAAATAATTACTGTTTATTTTATTTTATTTTTCTTAGCCAAAGTTGGTGATTGTATCAACCTGAGGTAATTTTGATTTTTTTTCCCCTTAGATTTCTTTTTCTTGGTTGTATCCTAACGGGACTGATTGATAAACCTGTACCAGCATTGTAAAATTAAATTGTAACACTTCTTACAGAAAATAAGTTATTTCAGTTTTCAGTTTCCGCTTCAAAATACTTTTCTCCCTTGAGTTGCAAATAAAAAAAAGAGGAAGAAAAAAGAGCTGTGTGCAATAGAACCGCTAGTGATATTTTAACAGTATGTGGAAAAATACTGTGCAAACCCCCCCCCCCCCCCCTTTGATAACAGTAACATTAAAATAGGAGTTACATGAATAGACAATTATGGTAAAAAAATAAAAAATAAACTTCTGAACATAGTAAAATGAGTTCAGAAATACACACCAATGTTGTTATTTAATATGGCATTTGCGTTTCCACACTATAACAGCCTACAGATATTTCATTATATTTTTTTCCATTTTATTTTCTACTGCACAGGGGTTGTTATGTATATAAGAGATTTACAGGCCTTCGTATTTTTTTGTTTTACTTTTTTTCTTCAACAACATGCATTTAAGTAGTTTATTTGGCTACTTTCCCATGATGTGGTTAAAGTGATGATAGATTTTTATGGTCAGATTTTTTTCTTTTTTTTTTCCGTTTCTTTCACGGCATTGAAAATGAATAATTCTCTTCTGCCCATATCTCCAAATAAGAGGTTAATGTGCAAGTATCTGTATGTATTAATGAATTCTCTATTCCGGGATAGCAGCTGAACACTTTGCTTTCTGGTCAGAATGTGGAAATAGTTGCCTGACAACTGAATTAGACAATGGTTATATAATACAGATAGCAGTTATTACAAAATAATGGATGATGCAACACAATTTCTGAGGTTTTTCCAGTATTGAGACTCAACATATTTGTATTTCAAGAATATGTAGTTAAAAAAAATGGAAAAAAAAACTTGTTGTAAATTCATCTTTTTCCTCTGGCTTAATGAATATTATTTATTCATTATAAAATCTTTATACTATATGTTCCACATGTTAAGAATAAATGTACATTAAATCTTGTTAAGCACTGTGATGGGTGTTTTTGAATAATCACTTATTATTTGTTTCATATAAATTTTGAAGTCTGAAGTAATCATTTTTTATACAACTTCAATATACTCTGTAATGTTGGCAAACACTAAAGAGTTCTAATATTTAGTTTTCATGTTGATACTAAATAGACAATATATATTTTTTTTCAAATAGACAGTAGCTAGACTTGCATTCCACAAAGCCATGACATTTTTGTAAAGAGTGCTAGACAGCCTTTCATTGCATAAGCTTTTGTTCCAGTTATTTGTATTGCTTTTTTATGCAATATTGTTTAATAATAGAATGGGCTATGTAACTATACAAATTAACATATCTGCTTAACCACTCTGTCTAGAGATGAGTTGCACAGTTTATTCCCAGAAATTAATTTGATTGAATATGACCAGTTTAAAAGTGAGCTGTCCACAGTCATTTTACAACATTGACAACATTAATTGTACACACACCCAAAGTCCTCTTCAGTTCACAGTAATGGGGCAGTGGGTACAACCTGTCACATAATAAAAAGACATTTAGCTTTAGTACCTCGTATGAATTGCTAGAAAGTTATGTAAAGTGGTACTTTAATCTCCCTCCCATGCATTGTGGGACAAATGCATGGATTTACCTCCCATCAGCTTTTAATATGAGATGGAAAATGTATACATGAAACATGTATAAAAGACTAAGCACAATTTGGAAGTTCTGAACATTCATGTTTTATAACCAGTGTAATAATTGGCGGATAGGGTAGACTAAGGGATTTATTAGCTGTCAAACACAGCACAATTTTGAAAGCCTCACTCATAAATTGTAAATATTATTGTGGAAAATATAAGTTGTTACTGTACATTGAGTTCTTTGCCAGACCCTTAGATAAATGACTTAGACTTGCATACACAACACAGCTCTTTCAGTGGAGAATAGTAATCTGTATACAGCTGCGGTTTGTAACTATTAGTGTAGGAAACAATATTTTTTTACATTTTGAATTGGCTGATACTCTAAGGTTAAATTTGTACTCAAGGCCTAGCAATATTAGTAAAGAAAAGTGCACACTGCAGTCTACTGTACTAAATAGGACTTGAAACATGGAACACTTTAGCGGATTCTTTGAAGAATGAACTATATTTATACACAGCATTGTTCTATTAGAGTAGTTTAGTGTGGCATTAAAGCAGACAGAGTGGTTGCTTTACTTAATGAGTGTTTAGCATTTTTTTGAGATATACACTTAGGTTGGTTCCTTACACTAACTCACAATTGATTTTTTTTTTTAAAGTAAACACACTGTAAAGGTGACCTTTTCCTTCCTCCTCCTTTTTAGGCATTGTATATTACCAATACATATGATTTACATATTTCACCAGTTTTTACAATCACTCTATGTTCATTCAAATTGTCTTTGGATTTGGCATTTTTAATATTGCACTCACAATCCCAGTTGTTATTTTCTATCTTTCGATGCAAACATATTCAATTGTTCCGAAATCCCGCCGCGTAAAAAAACTACTACCGTTATTACGGTAGTAGTTAGCTGGATTTCAGCTTGCGGCTCAGAGAGCTGCGAGCTGAAATTCAGCCAGAAAATTAGCGTAGTAATGGTAATAGTGCGCGGACCGCGAGATTTTTGGCATTTTCGCCGACAATTGAATACCCCCCTAAGACTTTATTAACACCTGTCTTTTTATGTAGATTGTTAAAATTGTCATGTGCAATATTATATTATGTTAGTGAATCCTAAAAGGATTTTATAGACACTGAATGCAAATTAAAACAGGTGCAACTACTTTGTATAAATGATAAGATTCAGACCTTACGGAAGTGTCCCAGGCGCACCCTCTTCAGACACCAATCCCCCACCATGGTCGCTTCTTACTTTATGCCATAGTAGATGGCTGATTCACAGGTAAGAAACTGCTTGACCTCTGTGTCAGCAGCCGGTGATTATGCTTAGAACATACAGTCATGGCCCAAAGTTTTGAGAATGACACATACTATTTTTCACAAAGTCTGCTGCCTCAGTTTTTATGATGCAATTTGCATGTACTCCAGAATGTTATGGAGTGATCAGATGAATTGCAATTAAGTCCCTCTTTGCTATGACAATGAACTTTATCCCAAAAACAACATTTCCACTGCATTTAAGCTCTGCCACAAAAGAACCAGCTGACATCAGGTCAGTGATTCTCTCGTTAACACAGGTGAGTGTTAACAAAGATAAGGCTGGAGATCACTCTGTCATGCTGATTGAGTTAGAATAACACACTGGAATCTTTAAAATGAGGGTGGTGCTTGAAATCATTGTTCTTCTTCTGTAATTCATGGTTACCTGCAAGGAAATATGTGTAATCATCATTGCTTTGCACAGAAAGGGCTTTACAGGCAAGGATATTGCAGAGCTTGCTCAGATATGGCAGCAGGCAGGTGTGAGTGCATCTGCATGCACAGTGAGGCGAAGACTTTTGGAGGATGGCCTGATGTCAAGAATGCCAGCAAAGAAGTCACTTCTTTCCAGGAAAAACATCAGGGACAGACTGATATTCTGCAAAAGGTACAGGGATTGGACTGCTGAGGACTGGGATAAAGTCATTTTCTCTGATGAATCCCCTTTCAGAGTGTTTGGGGCATCTGGAAAAACGCTTGTCCGGTGAAGAAAAGGTGAATGCTACCATCAGTCTTGTGTCATGCTAACAGTAAAGCATCCTGAGACCATTCATGTGTGGGGTTGCTTCTCGGCCAAGGGAGTGGGCTCACTCACAATTTTGCCTAAGAGAACAGCAATGAATAAAGAACGGTACCAAAACATCCCCCATGTGCAACTGCTCCCAACTATCCAAGAACAGTTTGGTGATGAACAATGGCTTTTCCAGCATGATGGACCACCTTGCCTTAAGGCAAAAGTGATAACTAAGTGACTCGGGGATCAAAATATCAACATTTTGGGCCCATGGGTAGGAAACTCCCCAGACCTTAATCCCATTGAGAACTTGTGGTCAATGCTCAAAAAGTGGATGAAAAAACAGAAACCTACAAATTCTGAAAAACTCCAAGCATTGATTAGGCAAGAATGGGTGGCCATCAGTCAGCATGTGGCCCAGAAGTTGATTGACTGCATGCCAGGGCGAATTGCAGGGGTTTTCAAAAAGAAGGGTCAACACTGCAAATATTGACTCTTTGCGTAAACTTTATCTAATTGTCAAATAATCCTTTGACACTTATGAAATGCTTGTAATTTTACTTCAGTATATCATAGCAACATCTGACAATAAGGTCTAACAACACCGAAGCAGCAAACTTTGTGAAAACCAATACTTTGTGTCATTCTCAAAACTTTTGGGCATGACTGTATGCAGTTTCAGACTGGGGCATCGTGATTATACCAGGATGTTAGGGTAGAAACCCAGAAGAAAGTCCTGGTATCAAGGGGTTGAGGCTCACACAGGCAAAACAAAAGGTGTGGATACAACTGTATCTTTATTACAGCTAACTGCAAACAGTAGCTTATATATATATATCGAACAATAATTTAAACAGCACCCAGTGTTCACCAAACTTCAACCATCACCCAGTAACACCCCAGTGCTCAATAACCCCAAATTGTTTATAACAAAAATAGATTTTCTTTACCATTCCAAGTTATAGGGGAAGGATGATTTCCGTGATTAATAGAATAAGCCAGGCAGAGCAAACAATTCTGCAAATCCAGGAAAAGCTTGTAATTCATAAGCCACAATACTCCCAGGCAAAATCCTCAGCACACGGGCAGCAGCCGAAACTCCAACGCTAGTAGCTTCTAGAAGCAAAAATGACACACACCCAGAAGTCTCTCCTGCAGGCCTTCTTAAAGGGACAACGTTTCCCATGCGGGAAATCCCTCCCTGCAGGATTATCCACAGGTATCAGCTGCTGGGATTGACTGGGAGGTATGAGTGAGATGGAGATGGGAGTGGAGAGCTGTCATCCCTTCATGGTTTTCCCTGCTGCTGTTTTGGAGACTAGATTTACTAAGCTGCGGGTTTGAAAAAGTGGGGATGTTGCCTACAGCAACCAATCAGATTCTAGCTTGCATTTATTTAGTACATTCTACAAAATGACAGCTAGAATTTGATTGGTTGCTATAGGCAACATCCCCACTTTTTCAAACCCGCAGCTTAGTAAATCTAGCCCTAAGAGTCTGACACAGTTCCTGGGAGAACAATAGCTGCTCCAATCAGTTGCTGATTGACTTAATCCTGGTTAAGTAAGAGAGCCTCTCTGTTTTAACCCCTTCCAGTCATTTGTTATTTCAGAGGGGCTTCAGCTGCTGTCAGTTTCCTGTCTGTAAGAGGGGGCTGATGCCTTGATCAGGAAACAGTACATCTACCATGTTGCAATCCGATATGATGTTCAGATGAATACATGTAACCCACCTGGCTTTATTTAAGAATAATGGGCCTGATTCATTAAGGATCTTAAATTGAGAAACTTCTTATTTAAGTCTCCTGGACAAAACCATGTTACAATGCAAGGGGTTCAAATTAGCATTCTGTTTTGCACATAAGTTAAATACTGTCTGTTTTTTCATGTAGCACACAAATATCAACTTTAAATTTCAGTGTACAAATAAGCTATCAAGTATTTGTGTGCTAGATGAAATAACAGACAGTATTTCACTTATGTGCAAAACAGAATGCTAATTTGCACGCCTTGCATTATAACATGGTTTTGTCCAGGAGACTTAAATAAGAAGTTTCTCAAGTTAAGATCCTTAATGAATCAGGCCCAATTTGGTTAACTTAAGTTCATTTTACAGGTTTTTATACACACTTGGATTATGTAACAAATGAGGTTAATAAATTAAAGCAACCCAATGTTCAACTAAGCACAAGCAACTTTCATTCTAAGTGCTTAAAATGACAGATGGGGAAAATGATGGTTGTCGGACCCATCGTGTCACAGGCATGAAGGGCCCACCGGGGAAACCAATGACTCGGGGTCACCTAATACCATGTAGCGCTGCAAAGGGAGTGTTGGGGGGCCTGGTGCAATTAAGACAGGGGTTATCATTTTAGATACATTTTAGACAAATACACAGGCAAAACGGTGTGCCCTACTGTAAGGTCCACGCAGTTCTGCTTTCTTGAACAGTACAGTGTGAAGCGGGACATACCTCCCAACTGTCCTTGTAGTTGGACCAAATTCTGACTAAGCAAGACAGTCACCCAAATTCTGAACTGCCCCACCAGATTCAGGACAGTTGGCAGACTGACTGTCCTGCTCTCTCCTACCTGTCTTGACACTTTTACCAGCTGTGGCTTCTGGTTTCTTTTGGTCAGCTGCTGCTTGTCTGGATCCTTGGAGCCCTTTCAGAGAAATAAATGGGTACATGAAATGTAGAAAACTCCAACCATCCCCAGCATTAAATCAATAGCACCCACATTTAGTAATTAGGCCTCCCTCCAGCCCCAACATTAAAATAATAGTAGTCACATTTGATAAATAGATCTATTTTCCTCCAACCAACCCCAACATTAAACTATTAGTATTCCCTTTTTAGTAAATAAACCTAATACCCTCCCGCTAATCAGTCCCAGCAATATATTAATAACATTTACGTTTAATATAACCATTTTCCACGACCATCCTCCCCAAAGTTCAGCCCCAAATTTAATTATAGACCAAACCAACCCAGCATTAAATTAAAGGTCCCGTCACCCCATCATAATTAAAGGCCCCACTATCTACCCACAAATAAAATAGCATCCATAAAATAATTAGCCCCACCATTAAATTAATATCCTACCTTCCACCCATGTACTATTAAGACAGCCCCCCACATCCCCACACACATTATAGTCCCCCTTCCTATAGTTTAGTATAGGCAAGCCCCCCATCCTTAAAGTTTAGTATAAGCAGGCCCCCCTCCCTCCATCCCTATAGATTAGAATAGGCAGCCCCCCTCTCTCCATCCCTATAGCAGACACCCCCCTCCCTCCATCCCTATAGTTTAGAATAGGCAGCCCCCCTCTCTCCATCCCTATAGCTTAGTATAGGCAGCCCCTTCCCTCCCTCCCTAGAGTTTAGTATAGGATGCCGCCCCCCCCCCCCCTAACTTACCTTTAGCTGCTCTGGCCAGCATTGATCTGCAAATCAGGCAGACAGGAAGTGAAGTGAGACTTTCTGTCTGCCGCATAGCACTGTGGGGCCCCATACAGCAACAGGCAGCCTAGCAATTGGCTGCCTGTTGCTGTCCACTGACCACCAATGCCTTTGCTCACTCTCCCCACCCCCGCAATTACGCCCTCCGTCTGCACCTGCCCCCTCCTGCGATCCCCCACCGCAATTGCGGGCCCTCTGTCAAAAAAGAAAATTGGCGAGTCAGTCCGACGCTGACTGCATGTTAACATTGTATGTCACTGACATCTAAGCTAATGCTGATTCTATTAAAAGTAAACAAAAAATATATAATAATGTGATTACGCAGAACATTTTCAAAATATGAAATTAATAAAAAAAAAAACATTTATATATAACATTTATGATAGCATAGTCTGTACTAAATATATTTGAGGGGTTACACTAACTGAGTAGAAAGGCAAAAACTACAGATAAGAGCATTTTCCCTGTGATTACCAAATAAAACAAAATATATATTTATCCCAATATGCCACCAAAACGAAGTGCAATTTGTCCTCAACAAAAAAATAATTGTAAAATTCACTTTGGTAGATTACAAAATATAAAATAGTTATGTGTTTAAAATGTGAAAACTCCTTGTGTGTGCTGAAAAATGTGATCCTGAAGGGTTTAAACTAGTAACATATATTTCCTAAGCAATACAGTTGACTAATGTTCTGACAGGTACTGAATATGGTGGGTGTGTTCCAAATTAATGGCAAAGCCTTTAATTTAAGCCTCAAGCCTTTTCAGTACTGTCTTGGATTGCTATCATACAACATAGTATGTGTGAAATGTGACTATAGACGAAACACACTTCACACAAGAAACTTGATTAAAACAACATTTTATGGTGACATCCAATATATAGGAAACCCTCCAAACTTTATAACCATTCCATCTGTGTCAGGTGCAAGAGCAGGGTTTCAGAGGGAGAAATCCCAAATGTAAACAGTGGTGCTGAATGGAAACTGTAAAGGGGCAAACAGCATTTTCATGGGCTACCCATTCTTTTTGTCAAATTCCAAAGCATAGATTTAATAAATGTTTATAATGTGTATATACACCAATCAGTCACAACATTAAAACCACTGACCATTGAATAAAATTGATTATCTCATTACAATGTCACCATCAAGGAGTGGGATATATTAGGCAGCAAGGAAACAGTCAGTTCTTGAGTTGTTGTGTTGGAAGTAGGGAAAATGGGCAAGCATAAGGATCTGAGCCACCTTGACAAGGGCCAAATTGTGATGGCTAGAGTCAGAGCATCGCCAAAACGACAGGACTTGTGGGGTGTTCCCGGTATAAAGTTGTTAGTACCTACCAAAAGTGGTGCATGGAAGGACAACCCGTGACAGGGTCATGAGGGCCCAAGCTTGATTGATGCAAGAAGTGATGGCTAGACTGTCTAGTACATTCCCACAGAAGTGCTACTGTAGCCCAAATTGCTAATAAAGTGAATGCTGGCTGTGACTGGATCACTCATAAATAACTTATGGTATCAATTTATTTAAACGAAATAGCGCAGGGCACTGATTTATATAAATTGCCAATGCACTTATTTTTAATATTGTATATATTCTGAGATAGGAAATTATTATTTTTGAGACCAGGGTAGAATCTGTTTTTTCCTGTTTTCACCTAACTAAAGGATATACCTTATTTCTGTTGCATATATCTGATACAGTAGGCCTTTGTGGATGGAGGTCTTATGTGTATTGGGATGTATTTAGTATGGTAGTGTCATTGTTTAGGACTTGTAAGGTTGCTAGTGGAAACTTCCAATTAGGCATATGTGCAAGGGAGTCTGATAGCAGGAAGTGCTAATGAAGTTTTGTGATGAAGTGTCATGCCTGCTCTGACCAAAGGCCCAGCAGGGGGTCGTTACTGTGTGGCCTTTTGTCCAGAGTGAATTTCATAGAAAAGCGCAAATTTTGTTAGCTTTGCAATGCATGTAAATCCATGTTTGTGTAAATAGAGTATATCCTGATGCTAAAAATAGCCGTGTCTGAAATGTGTAAAAGGCACTAGCTTGTATGTGAAAAGTGTTCTTCTGATTTCAACAATTGACCTGATCACTGGTACCACTAACCACTTAACATCTTGCTTCAAAGACCTGCTTGGAAACATCTTCATTATTGCTGTATTCCTGTGACCGGCATATTAGACCCTAAAGCTAATCCCTTCTCCGGCTGTCTGAGGTTTTCCCCAAGCTTTTCCAGTACCACGGCTCTGCCTGCTACCCAGCATCTCTGGTCAGTGTGATAGGCCAGGGGGGGATCCATCCACAGCAACCCTGATCAATCATGAGAGGTCAGGGGTACCAGCCCAGGTACACCAGCAATGAGGTACGGCAGCAGCGTCAGTGACCCAGAAGAAACCCGGTTCTGGATGCTGGTATAGGAGTCCAGTGGTGGCAGCCTTTGTAAGCCCCTCCTACTGCAGCAAGAGGGCGCATTTGGGATAGCGAAAGGGAACGGTGGCAAAGTAAGCCAAGCCAGTTCCCAGCAACAACAGAAAGGGTGGCATAGGCGGTCCATCCTGTCACAGATTTCTGGTGGCAAGCAATGGGATAAACCCGGCGGCTTTTCATACAGCAGTCAGGAGAGCCGAGTTATTCATGAGAGGAATAACTGCAGCCAGGAGTATGCACAGGATGTCTAAATACAGTAAAATGTCCAAGGCGGACCTCGAGATACTGTGCCAAGCAAAGAAGTTGGAAATTTCTTACACAGCAACAAGGAGCAAAATGAAAAAGGCACTGAGAGCCTGGGATGCGCAGTACGGGTCAGCAGATGAGGGAGCTGACAGTGACCTGGAGGATACATTAACTTCACACCCAGAGGTAGCTGCAGTAACATCCTAGAACACAGCACCTGTTTTCAGCAACAATCCTCTCCCACAGAGTGAACCAGTGATGCAAGTTCAACAGCGTGATGAGGGTAACTTTTCTGTACTAATGCAGCAGCTGGGGTCCCTGGGAGACAAAGCAACTGAGGTGGAGCGGTTACTTATCATCAAGTTGTGGGGCAATTGGTGGGCACCACTTCCTCCAGCAACCCTGGAAAAAGCGGACCAGCTGGCGGATCAGTATTGTCACAGTCGTCTGAATTTCTTGATCGATTCGGGACCCTTGGGCTTAGCTGGAGCAGGACTGAAACAGAAACTAGCAGGCTGGATGATCTTCCTGCTCATGTTCTTGCTGAATGTAAAATATAGCAGGGGGATGAGCAGTCTGGAAATTCTGACAAGAACAGTGCACTTTGTAATGCTGACAGGAACACTGCACTTTGTAATGCAGACAGGAACACTGCACTTTGTAATGCAGACAGGAACACTGCACTTTGTAATGCAGACAGGAACACTGCACTTTGTAATGCAGACAGGAACACTGCACTTTGTAATGCAGACAGGAACACTGCACTTTGTAATGCAGACAGGAACACTGCACTTTGTAATGCAGACAGGAACACTGCACTTTGTAATGCAGACAGGAACACTGCACTTTGTAATGCAGACAGGAACACTGCACTTTGTAATGCAGACAGGAACACTGCACTTTGTAATGCAGACAGGAACACTGCACTTTGTAATGCAGACAGGAACACTGCACTTAGTAATGCAGACAGGAACACTGGAACCAGGAGCCAAGAACTATCCTCTGGAGAGAAGTGTGTTGTTCTGGCAATGAACAGATCACAGCAGCAGGTTTAAATAGGGTGTCCCAAACAACTATTGGCTGATCAGTTCATGTGATCACAGCTACTGAATCTGGTTGGTCTGGAATGATCACCTGACTGCATCCAAGATGGCTACGCCCATGCAGCAGAACAAACAGTATGTGTTTGTTTACAAACGGAGGTGTGGAGGACGGGAATGCTGCAGACGACCAGAAGGGACCCAGGTAGTCATGATATGACAGCGGCGGATGAGGTAAGTGCAGCTAAGATCCCGATTTGTGACAGTACCCCCTCCCTTATGAGTGGCCACTGGACACTTAGATTGGGGCTTAGTTGGAAACTTGCGGTTAAATTTTTTGATGAGAGATAAAGCGTGAACATCAGAAGCTTTGATCCAGGCTCTCTCTTCTGGACCATAGCCCTTCCAGTCGACTAGATATTGTAAGGTCTTATGTCGAAACCGACAGTCCAAGATCTCTTTAATTTCATATTCATCACCATGTTCAGTCTGCACTTCAGGAGAAACCAGTTTGGGTGTATAAAACCGATTTAGCACCAGTGGTTTTAAGAGAGAAATATGGAAGGAGTTGGGTACCTTGAGGTAAGATGGTAAATGTAATTTGTAGGACACTGGATTGTTGACCCGGGAGATATTAAACAGTCCAATAAAGCGAGGAGCGAATTTCATAGGTGGAACTCTGAGGCGTAGATAGCGAGTAGACAGCCAGACTCTGCCTCCAGGTTTCAAGCTTGGAATGGCTCGTCGCTTTTTGTCGGCATGAATTTTGTAGCGTTGGGACGCTTTAAGTAGAGATTCCCGTACCTGGCGCCAGTGGCCTGCAAAATTCTTTAGGAAAACTTCAAAGGCAGGTACTGAGGCTGTAGGAAGTAGAGTAAACAAGGGTACCCTGGGGTGTAGACCATATGAAAATGGAGTGGAAGCAGAGGATTCGTGATAATGATTATTATGAGCAAATTCCACCCAAGGAAGTAGATCTACCCAGTCGTCTTGAGAAGAGGATATGTACAAACGGAGAAATGTTTCTAGGTCCTGATTGACTCTTTCCGTTTGCCCGGGGGATTGTGGATGATAGGCTGAAGAGAAGTTTAGTTTGATCTGTATTGCTTGGCATAAGGATCTCCAGAACTTCGCCAGAAACTGAAGTCCTCTATCTGAGACGATTTCTTCAGGACACCCATGCAAACGGAAGATCTCCTTTATAAATTGCTGAGCCAGTATAGGTGCTGGTGGGAGGCCACGTAGAGGAACAAAATGCGCCATTTTAGAGAATCGGTCTACCCAGATGGTATTGAAATTATTAGAATTGGGCAAATCGGAAACAAAGTCCATAGAAATATGGGTCCAGGGTTTGGTGGGAATAGGCAGAGGCAAAAGTTGACCAGCTGAAGATTGTCTTGAACTTTTATGTTGGGCACAGCTGCCACATGCGGAAACAAATTGCTGAACATCCTGATAAAGGATAGGCCATCAGTAGCTTCTCGATATGAAAGATTGAGTTTTGCGGGTGCCCGCATGACCGGCAAATCTGGAACAATGTGCCCATTGGAGCAATTTTTTATGCAGATTCTCAGGAACATAAGTATCATGGGCACTAGGAGTTTTACCCAGAATTTACCAGGTGGAATTTCACTTTACCAGAGGCGCAGAGTCTAAAACAGTGGCTGGTCTTCTCCAGGAACTCCCGCAAGGGAGTATGGTTTTAGCGGCTGCCACCATGCAGGTCGCGGCCCTCTGGGAAGTGTGGTGAATATACAGAACTGTACAACTGAATAGGAAAGGGAATGTCAATGATATAAATGCAGAGTCTCTGAACAATGGAAACAATGGTAACACGGTAAACTGATGAGCAGTAATAAAAGGAGGAGAAAGTTCCAAAGTGCATTAGCACACAGGTAGCATACAGTAGACCAATATATGAAAACTGGATAAAGTCTATGGAAGGACCAATCAATAATGCAGCAGGAGAGTCAGCGACTCGCAGCTATACTTCAGAGGCACTATAGGCTTTAGTCCTAATAACAGGTACCATGCAAAATAGTAGGGTAAACTGCTTCTGACATGTGTTCCCACTGGTAACTGTAAAGACTTGTTCGGGTGCAGGTATGTTACAAGGTAGCGTGAAGTGGTCTGCGACTAGCAAGTTGTACCACTGATATGGAGAGACGACTTGTCCAGGTGCAGGTATGTTATCAGGTAGCGTAGAGTGGTCTGCGACTAGCAAGTTGTACCACTGATATGGAGAGACGAGTTGTCCAGGTGCAGGTATGTTTTCAGGTAGCGTAGAGTGGTCTGCGACTAGCAAGTTGTACCACTGATATGGAGAGAAGGCTTGTCCAGGCGTGGAGTGGTCTATGGCTGACAAGTTGTACCACGATATGGAGAGAAGGCTTGTCCAGGCGCAGGTATGTTCCACAGCAAACAGAGAGCACGAGTAGAAACCGGAAACACCTCGGAGTCACAAGGGAATGAGAGCCAAAGAACAGGCAACGGTAATAGAGTAACAGGTGTCTTAAGTAGTGAGAGGTGATTGATTGACCAATGAGACTATGAGCAAGGTTTTAACAGTTCGTGGTTTCTGCACATGCGCAATCCTTGGTCAAGATGGCGGACGGCCGCGGCGCCGAACAGGCGCCGGCAAGAGAGAGAGAGACCCATGTCTCAACCTTTTAAAGGTGGGCACAGAACACTTGTAACCGGGTTTGCCCGGATATTTGGTATAAAACTTTTTTAGAAGTGCTGGAGCATTAAGGTCATCCGCACGGATCCAAGAGCGCTCCTCCGGACCAAAGCCTTTCCAATGCACCAAAAAACGAAGAACTCCTCTAGAAATTTTAGAGTCAAGTATATGAGTAATCTCAAACTTCTTCTATTGTTGAACTTGAACTGGGCGAGGTGCTGAAGAAGGAACAGAGAATCGGTTGATGATAAGAGGCTTGAGTAATGAAACGTGGAAAGAGTTGGAGATACGAAGGTTCTTAGGCAATAACAGCTTAAAACAAACAGGATTTATCACCTGAAAGATTTTATATGGACCAATAAAACGTGGAGCAAACTTCATAGAAGAAACCTTCAGGCGAATATTCTTGGTAGAGAGCCATACACGATCTCCAATTTTGAGTGCTGGAATTGCTCGCCTCTTTTTATCGGCAAAAAAATTATATCTCGAAGATGCCTTCTTCAGAGAGGATTTAACCTGAGCCGAAATGGATTTAAACTTTTGACATAATACATTAACAGCAGGAACTTGGGTGGGAGGGAGGGAAGGAAATTCTGGGAGAGACGGATGGTGACCGTATACCACAAAGAATGGTGTTTTAGAAGATGATTCATGATACATGTTATTATGGGCAAATTCCACCCATGGAAGCAAGTCTACCCAATTGTCCTGATTGGCTGAAGAAAAAATTCTAATGAAAGTCTCTAGATCTTGGTTGACTCTCTCGGTCTGTCCATTCGATTTGAGGATGGTATGAGGATGATAATGACAATCGAATGCCTAAGGTCTTGCAAAGGGCTTGCCAAAATCTGGAGACAAGCTGTACTCCTCTATCCGAAACAATTTCAGACGGACATCCATGAAGTCGAAATATTTCTTTGATAAAATGATCAGCCAATGTAGAGGAAGAAGGTAACCCTATCAAAGGTACGAAATGAGCCATCTTAGAGAATCTATCGACTACCACCCAAATGGTATTACATTTTTTGCTGAGAGGAAGATCAGTAACAAAATCCATACTTATATGGGTCCATGGTTTGGAAGGAATAGGTATTGTTTGAAGTAATCCCGCAGGTGTTCTACGGGAAGACTTAAATTGGGAACAAACATCACAAGCGGCCACAAACACCTTGACATCTTTCCTAATAGATGGCCACCAGTAACTCCGAGAGAGAATCTCTAATGTTTTTCGTACTCCAGAATGCCCAGCAAAACGAAAGGAATTATACCATGACAGAATCTTCTTTCGAAGAAGTGGTGGCACAAAGGTTTTTCCAAACGGTAGAACATTGGTGGAAGAAGCAGCTAAACTCACACATTTAGGATCAAGTATAGGATGATCAAAACAATCTTCAATATCGCAGGAAGAAGCACCCGCCCGAGACAATGCATCCGCTTTTTTATTCTTGGAAGCAGGTTTGAAGGTTATATTTAAATCAAAACGAGAGAAAAAAAGTGACCATCTTGCTTGTCGGGGGTTCATACATTGAGCTGACTGCAGATAGAGAAGATTTTTGTGGTCAGTAAATATAGTCACGTGGTGACGAGCACCCTCCAGCAGGTATCTCCATTCCTCCAAAGCCACTTTAATGGCCAATAGCTCCTTATCCCCGATAGTATAATTCTTCTCAGCAGGTAATAGACTTTGAGAATAAAAAGCACAAGGATGGAATTTCTTTTGTACCGATTTCTGAGATAGAATGGCCCCTAGTCCAACATTAGAGGCATCCACCTCCAGGAAGAATGGAAGAGTCACATCAGGTTGTCGAAGAATACTAGCAGTTGAGAACGCCTTCTTGAGAAACTGAAATGCTTGAAGAGCCTCAGGAGGCCATTGCTTGGTATTAGCACCCTTATGGATAAGAGCCACTATAGAAGAGACAATGGAAGAAAATCCTTGAATAAAACGTCGATAATAGTTAGCAAATCCTAAAAAGCGTTGAATAGCTCTGAGTGTAGTTGGCTGGGGCCAATGTAAAACTGCATTCACTTTCTCCGGATCCATTTCTAGGCCTACTCCAGACACAATATATCCTAAGAAAGGAATCTGGGATAATTCAAAGGAACATTTCTCCAACTTACAAAATAGTAAATTTCTCAGAAGTCTAGAAAGAACCTCTGCCACGTGCTGTCGATGAGATGAAATATCTTGAGAAAATATCAATATGTCGTCTAGGTAGACAACTTGAGTCAGACATCTATGATGACCAGCTGGACTCCAGGAAATAACTTGCGGAATGTTCCAATCAATTTGTGGAGAATGGAGTTGAAGCCACGGAAGGCCAAGTACAATAGGACTAGTGGTAACAGGGTGAATCAAAAAATAAATTTGCTCTTGGTGTAGGACCCCGATTTGAAGGGTTAAAGGTATAGTACGTTGAGTCATAATTCCATTGATAATTCGTGAACCATCTATGGCCGTGACGGCAATAGCTGTTTTTAAAGAAGTCACTGGTAAGGACCACTGACACACTAGGGAACTTGAAATAAAACTTCCAGCGGCTCCAGAGTCCAAAAGTGCTTGAGTAGTAAAAGACCTAGTGGAAGTAGAAATAGTAACAGCAAACGAACAAGTTTTAGAATCCATATGACATGGAGAGGATTCCAGGGACCCCAACCTTACCTCTCCAGAACAGGTTAGGGCCTCGCGTTTCCCGACTTTTTAGGACAAAAGTTCAGCATATGATTAGGATCAGCACAATAGATACAGAGTTTATTCTTTAATCGTCGTTCCCTCTCCTCTGGAGTCAATCTATAACGTCCCTCCTTCATGGGTTCTATTGGTGGTGAGGAATGACGAAATCGGGATGCCAAGTAGACAGGTATTTTAGATAAAGACTCCCTTTCAGAATTTCTTTCTCAGAATCTCATGTCCACTCGGTTACACACAGATATCAAAGCATCCAAAGAAGAAGGTTACTCTTGTGAGGCCAGTACATCTTTAATTTTGTCAGCAAGGCCCTGCCAGAAGGCAGCTATTAATGCCTCATTGTTCCATTGGCGTTCAGAGGCAAGTGTGCGGAATTGGATTACATACTGTGCTACTGAACGAGATCCTTGGCGTAATCGAAGAATGCTAGAGGCAGCAGCTATAAAACGACCAGGTTCATCAAAAATTCTTCGGAAAGTAGAAATAAACATTGCACTATCCTCAAATAGAGGGTCATCTCTTTCCCACAGAGGGGAGGCCCATGCCAGAGCCTGTCCAGAAAACAAAGAAGTTAGATATGCCACTTTAGAACGATGAGTAGGGAAATTTTGAGGTTGGAGCTCGAAATGAATGGAGCACTGATCGAGAAAGCCCCTACAAGCTTTCGGGTCTCCATCAAATTTTGAAGGAGTAGGCAGGTGTAGAGCAGAAGCAGTAGATGCCTGGGATGGCACTGGGAGCAAAGAAGACACTGGAGGATTAACAGTAGAGGATACATTTTGCACAGGGTCTCCCCGAGAGACTAGAGACTGGAAACATTGAAGTAATTGTTGCTGACGAACATCCTGTTGTTCAATCCGAGTAACCAGGTGCTGCAACATGTCCTTAGCTGTTGGTTCCGGTCCTGGGTCTGTCATGGCCTGTTCTTACTGTCACGGGCACTAGGAGTTTTACCCAGAATACACCAGGTGAAATTTCACTTTACCAGAGGCGCGGAGTCTAACACAGTGGCTGGTCTTCTCCAGGAACTCCCGCAAGGGAGTATGGTTTTAGCGGCTGCCACCGTGCAGGTCGCGGCCCTCTGGGAAATGTGGTGAATATACGGAACTGTACAACTGAATAGGAAAGGGAATGATATAAATGCAGAGTCTCTGAACAATGGAAACAATGGTAACACGGTAAACTGATGAGCAGTAATAAAAGGAGGAGAAAGTTCCAAAGTGCATTAGCACACAGGTAGCATACAGCAGACCAATATATGACAACTGGATAAAGTCTATGGAAGGACCAATCAATAATGCAGCCGGAGAGTCAGCGACTCGCAGCTATACTTCACAAGGCACTATAGGCTTTAGTCCTAATAACAGGTACCATGCAAAATAGTAGGGTAAGCTGCTCCTGACATGTGTTCCCGCTGGTAACTGTAAAGACTTGTGCAGATGCTGGTATAATACTAGATAGCGTGGAGAGGTCTTCGGCTAGCAAGTTGTACCACCAATATGAAGAAAAGACTTGTTCGGGTGCAGGTATGTTATCAGGTAGCGTAGAGTGGTTTGCGACTAGCAAGTTGTACCACTGATATGGAGAGACGACTTGTCCAGGTGCAGGTATGTTATCAGGTAGCGTAGAGTGGTCTGCGACTTGCAAGTTGTACCTCTGATATGGAGAGACGACTTGTCCAGTTGCAGGTATATTATCAGGTAGCGTAGAGTGGTCTGCAACTAGCAAGTTGTACCACTGATATGGAGAGACGAGTTGTCCAGGTGCAGGTATGTTATCAAGTAGCGTAGAGTGGTCTGCGACTAGCAAGTTGTACCACGATATGGAGAGAAGGCTTGTCCAGGTGCAGGTATTTAACCAGGTAGCGTGGAGTGGTCTGCGGCTGACAAATTGTACCACGATATGAAGAGAAGGCTTGTCCAGGTGCAGATATGTAACAAGGTAGCGTGGAGTGGTCTGCGGCTGACAAGTTGTACCACGATATGGAGAGAAGGCTTGTCCAGGCGCAGGTATGTTCCACAGCAAACAGAGAGCACGAGTAGAAACCGGAAACACCTCTGAGTCACAAGGGAATGAGAACCAAAGAACAGGCAACTGTAATAGAGTAACAGGTGCCTTAAGTAGTGAGAGGTGATTGATTGACCAATGAGACTATGAGCAAGGTTTTAACAGTTCGTGGTTTCTGCACATGCGCAATCCTTGGTCAAGATGGCGGACGGCCGCGACGCCGAACAGGCGCCTGCAAGAGAGAGAGAGACCCATTTCCCAAACCAGAGGCACTAACCGTCTGGTGAGTTACAATAAGTTTTCCCCTGGGGAGGTGTATTGTCGGGTCTACTGACTGCGATGCTGAGTGGGCTGATAATAGGCCGCGGATCCACAGTGATGGAATCTTCCTCTTTCACCATAGAACGTGACAGAGCATCGGCCTTGCGATTTTTGGAACCGGGATGGAAGGTGACAGGGATATCAAATCGAGAAAAGAATAGTGCCCATTGGGCCTGACGTGGATTCATGCACTGTGCAGTTTTAAGGTAGAGCAGATTCTTGTGATCCATGTATATTGTGACAGGATAACGAGCTCCCTCAAGTAAATGCCTCCACTCTTAAAGCGCCTATTTGATGGCAAGCAGTTCTTTGTCCCCTATGGCATAATTTCGTTCAGCTGGTAAAAATTTTCGGGAGAACAACCCGCAGGGATGCCATTGCTCATCAGCTGGTTTTTGGGAAAGAACCGCCCCTACTCCGACAGATGAGGCATCAACTTCCAAGTAGAATGGATAGGTTAAATCTGGTTGCCTGAGTATGGGAGCAGAAATAAATGCTTGTTTCAGAAGTTGAAAAGCAGTTTGGGCTTCTTCAGACCACTTGGCAGGATTATCTCCTTTCCTGGTGAGGGCGGTGAGTTGTGCTACCACAGTAGAGTAGCCATGAATAAATTTTTGATAATAGTTAGCGAATCCTAGAAATCGCTGTACTGCCTTTAGTGTAGATGGTTGAGGCCAGTTAAGAATAGCTTGTACCTTCTCTGGGTCCATAGGAAGACCAGTCCCTGAGATGATATACCCCAAGAATGGAATGGATTCAACTTCGAAGCTTTTTTCAAGCTTGCAATAGAGTTTATTCCTTCTGAGACGGCTGAGGACCTCTTTAACATGTCTCTGATGGAACTGGATATCAGAGGAGAAAACGAGGATATCGTCCAAATATACCACAATAGTATGGTACAGTAAGTCCCAAAAGATTAAGTTTATGAAATTCTGAAAAACTGCTGGGGCATTGCTCAGACCGAATGGCATGACAAGATATTCGTAGTGCCCATCCCTGGTGTTAAAGTCGGTTTTCCATTCGTCGCCACGCCTGATGCGAATGAAATTGTAGGCCCCGCGGAGATCCAACTTTGTAAATATTTGGGCACCTTTGACTCTGTCAAATAACTCTGTGATGAGGGGCAGAGGATACCGGTTCTTGATGGTAATGTCGTTGAGACCTCGGTAATCGGTGCAGGGACGTAATCCACCATCCTTTTTCTTTACAAAAAAGAACCCGGTTCCTGCCGGTGAAGAGGATGGGCGAATGAAGCCCCTTTCCAAGTTCTCTTTTATATATTCAGACATAGATTTTGTCTCAGGGATAGAAAGAGGGTAGACTCTGCCACGCGGTGGGGTTTTACCCGGAACAAGATCAATGGGACAGTCCTAATCCCGATGAGGTGGTAGAGTTTTAGTGGCCTGCTTACTGAAAACATCTGTGAACTCTTGGTAGGCAGAAGGAACTGGCAAAACTTGTTTATCAGAGGTGGAGCAATGTGGAAGAACACGTTGTAAACAGGACCCGAAACAAGTTGGAGCCCACGCCAAAATTTGTGGAGTCAACCAGTCGATATGGGGGTTATGCGTTTGAAGCCATGGAAACCCGAGAACCACAGGGCTAGTGGCTTCTGGGATGACCAAAAAGAAAAGAGACTCAGAATGCAGAACTCCTATTTGGAGCGTCACTGGAGAAGTCTGATGCGTAATGGTACCCCGTGGAATACGGCTACCATCAACTGCAGAGAGAAAAATGGTCACTGGAATTTTCACTAGTGGAAAGGCTAGTTCAGCAGCTAATTTGGCAGACATGAAATTCCCAGCTGCTCCAGAATCCAGCAGGGCTAAAATGTATTGGGAGCCTTGAGCGTGTTTCAGGGTGTCTGGGATAATACAGTCCTTGCCTTGCCTTGTGGGGAGCGAAGGGCCACTCCTAGGCTTACCTCCTCATCGTCAGCTAGGAGGGTGTGTTTACCCGGCTTGCGAGGACAATAATGTCCGGAACTGGCACAGTATAAGCAAAGTTTCTCTCTAACTCGCCGTTCTCGCTCGGTGGGTGAAAGACGTGCTTTGCCTAGTGGCATGGGTCCTTCAGGGAAAGGAGACAGTGCACGGACCCGTCGAGTAGGGTGGAACTTGGGGTGTTTAAGCCTCCTCTTTTCTAGAGCTCTCTCTCTGAACTGAAGATCAACCCGATTGCAGATGGTAATCAATTGGTCTAGCGTTGTAGGTAAGTCCCGAGTCACTAATACATCCTTAATGTGGTCAGACAGACCCAGCCAGAAAACCGCCACAAGAGCATCATTATTCCAAGACAGCTCAGAGGAAAGTGTTTGAAATTGAATGGCATATTGGCCTACGGACTGCTGCCCTTGCCGAAGCCGCAGAATATCTAAAGCAGCTGACGTTGTTCTTCCAGGCTCGTCGAATATTCTGCGGAAGGTAGACAGGAAGCTATCAATATCAGATAAAATTGGGTCAGATTTTTCCCAGAGCGGTGATGCCCATGCCAGAGCTTGCCCTGATAGTAGTGAAAAACAATATAAGCAGTTTTGGTACATGCAGTAGGGAAATTCCCAGGTTGTAATTCAAAGTGTATACTACACTGGTTGAGAAACCCGCGGCAATTCTTCGGATCGCCATCATATTTAGCTGGCGTGGGAAAATGGAGTCCGGATGAAGTAGGTAGTGAAGCAGGTCTTACTGGCTCAGGCAGAGTATGGGATGGTTGACTGCGGAATACCTGCAAGGTATCCATACGCGTAGAAACATCCTGCAGGAATCTCAAAATTTGCCCCTGGTTAGTTTCTTGTCTCTCCATGCGTTCAGCTAATATTTGGACAGAGTCCTCCCTTGGGGTATGTTCCCCTAGCGGATCCATTGGGCCAGAACAAACTGTCACGGTCGTCTGAATTTCTTGTTCCGATTCGGGACCCTTGGGCTTAGCTGGAGCAGGACTGAAACAGAAACTAGCAGGCTGGATGATCTTCCTGCTCATGTTCTTGCTGAATGTAAAATATAGCAGGGGAATGAGCAGTCTGGAAATGCTGACAGGAACAGTGCACTTTGTAATGCAGACAGGAACAGTCACTTTGTAATGCAGACAGGAACACTGCACTTTGTAATGCAGACAGGAACACTGCACTTTGTAATGCAGACAGGAACACTGCACTTTGTAATGCAGACAGGAACACTGCACTTTGTAATGCAGACAGGAACACTGCACTTTGTAATGCAGACAGAAACACTGCACTTTGTAATGCAGACAGGAACACTGCACTTTGTAATGCAGACAGGAACACTGCACTTTGTAATGCAGACAGGAACACTGCACTTTGTAATGCAGACAGGAACACTGCACTTTGTAATGCAGACAGGAACACTGCACTTTGTAATGCAGACAGGAACACTGCACTTTGTAATGCAGACAGGAACACTGCACTTTGTAATGCAGACAGGAACACTGCACTTAGTAATGCAGACAGAAACACTGGAACCAGGAGCCAAGAACTATCCTCTGGAGAGAAGTGTGTTGTTTGTGTTGTTCTGGCAATGAACAGATCACAGCAGCAGGTTTAAATAGGGTGTCCCAAACAACTATTGGCTGATCAGTTCATGTGATCACAGCTACTGAATCTGGTTGGTCTGGAATGATCACCTGACTGCATCCAAGATGGCTGCGCCCATGCAGCAGAACAAACAGTATGTGTTTGTTTACAAACGGAGGTGCGGAGGACGGGAATGCTGCAGACGACCAGAAGGGACCCAGGTAGTCATGATATGACAGCGGCGGATGAGGTAAGTGCAGCTAAGATCCCGATTTGTGACAAGTATGTGGCAGTGGGGTCACACTGGCAGAAGCGCCAGGGGAACAGCCAACCCCAAAAGTACAATCAGGGGAACACCCCTCTACTACTCACCCCCCAAAAGCAAGTACCTAACCCTTCGGGTACCATTCACCAGCCACCGCCCCGTCCTGTCCCTGGGAGTTATCAGAGACCATCGGAGCCCAGACTGGAAAAGAAGTGCTACAGCTGCAGGAAAATTGGTCATTTAAGGATGGACTGTCCCACAGCCCGAGCACCCCAGACTCGTGCCCCTAATCCGAGTCCTGAGGCTCGGCTAACTTGCTTAACTGGTGAAGGTGAGCCATTAGAGACTGTTTCCACCCCTGCCAGTCCAATGGAATGTGGCGTGTCTGAAGGTGACTCAGCGGAGAGAGTCACCTGTGTGTTCAAAAGACCCCCCAAAAATATGTGGGGACACCTGCAGCCGGTCCAAGTGGGATCCCTGCAGGGTGAAGGACTGAGAGACTCAGGTACCTCAATTACTGTTGTGAGTCCCCACCTTATTGATCCTGCTGCAGTATTGCAGGATCACAATGCCAAGGTTACTGTGGCAGATGGACTGGGAAAAGAAGTGCCTGTAGCAAGAGTGTATTTGTACTGGGGAGATGGCCGGGAGTTGCGAGATGTTGCCGTTATGGATGGCCTCCCAACTGATGTGATTTTGAGCAATGATGTTGGGGGTGGAATTGTGACCGCATTTCTGAACTCTCTTACCCGGAGGCAAGCTGCTAAGCTACAGTCTTTAGGATCTACACCTGCACAGCCCAGCCCAGAGAAAAGACCACAGCTGCTACAACACAGCCATGATCTGCAACCACAGTTATAGCCAGATGAGAGTTAAAGACCAAATCTGCTATTTCTTCAGGAAACAGCCAGCCCTTTGCCTCTGGAAAGACTACGTCCCCTAGCAATGCAGAGGATGTAGTCTCTTGCCAACCTGATCTTGTGGGCGGTGCCCGGTGATGCTCCTGTCCCTAGCAGTATGCCAGCTCCAGCGGTGAGTACAGATGACCACATTGACACCCATTTGACTGACCCCACTTTGACTGACCCTAGTCACCCCAGCATAGACCCCCCAGCAGCGTATCCTGACTTAGACGATAGTGAGGGCCGCAGGGAAGAGTTCAGCTCTCTGATCCCTCACTGGAAGGCATGAGGTGCCAGGCTGATGGCAGCCTTCCAGCGAGGGAGGTAGGGAGTGTAAAGGGTTGTTGTACCATGTAGATAGGAAGGTAGATGGGGATAGACCAGCCTGGGAACAAGTTCAACTGGTGGTACCACTGGGCTTTTGTGCGCAACTAATGGCAGTTGCTTATGAAATCCCTATGGCGGGACACCAGGGCAGAGACCAAACACTGAAGCGCCTGACACAGAACTTTTTCTGGCCTGGAATGTCTGATGACGTCCTGGCCTACTGTAAGTCCTGTGATGTGTTTCAGTGTCTCTGGCACCCCAGTATTTGTGCTCCCCTCAGGTCCTACCAATAATTGGGGAACCTTTTCAGCAAGTGGCTGTGGATATAGTAGGTCCCCTGCCTGTGCCCATGTCTGACACCTACCCCTTGACATTTCCAATTTCAGTAAGATTTGGGAAGATAACCTAGAGCAAATAGGGCAGGTGTTAGGGAAGATGGGGTGGGCATGTTTGACTGTTAGTGCAGAGAAGTGCCAGATGGGGATGTCAGAAGTACAGTACCTGGGTGATCGTGTGAGGGGAGTAAGGGTTAAGTCAGAACCAGCTAAGGTAGAGACAATCCGAGCCTGGCCCCAGCCCATGACCCAGTTACATGTACATGTTACATTCTTAATGACTTCAGGGGACTACAGACGTTCTGTCCCAGACTTTAGTACTGTAGTGAAACCCCTGACAGATCTCACTAAGAAGAAACTCCCCAAAGAATTTGACTGGACACCCGCTTGTGAGCTGGCATTTCGGTCATTAAAGGAAGTTCGTACTCTAGTACTGTTGGCACCTAATTATGACAAGGACTTTATTGTGCAAACTGATGCGTCACAATATGGATTGGGAGCAGTACTTTGCCAGGTGGGCCTGATGGACAGGAGCACCCCGTGGCCTATTTGAGCAGAAAACTGCTAAACTGGGAGGTGGGGTATGCCAAAATTGTGAAGGAATGTTTGCCCATTATGTGGGCAGTGGAAAAACGACAACATTATTTATATGGATGACTTTTTACTGTGGGGACTAATCATAATCCTTTAAAGTGGCTGCAACACAACTCAGGGGAAAATGGCCGGTTGTTGCACTGGAGCCTTGCACTTCAAATTTATGACTTTGACATAATTCACAAGCAAGCAAAGGCTCGCAGCAATGCGGATGGACTGTCTCAGCAGGAAGAGTCAGATCCTCCGGAACACCTCCGGTAACCCTAGGATACTGCGGACCGGGAGCCAAATCGGTGGACATGTCACTCTGGGTGCCGCATGAACAAGGGGGGGGGGGGAGGGGTGTGACTGGATCACTATTAAATAACTTTTGGTAAAAAATTATTTAAAGCAAAAAGCGCAGGGCATTTATTATTGTAACTACACGTGCACTTATTTTTGATAATATTGTGTATATTGTGATATAGGAAATCGTTATTTCTGAGACTAGGGGAAGAAATTCGTCTCTTGTTTAACCTTGCTATAGGATATGCCTATTTCTGATGTATATATCTGATGCAATGAGCCTGTCTTTACCAAGCCTTTGGTGTATTGTGATGTGGGGAAGTAGCTTGTTTTGGGGTTTTTTGTTGTTCTGTGGGAATGGGTGTTCGGCGACTGTCTGAAGTATTCATGCCAGTCAGACCTTTTGACTTGCTAGTGGGTCTCCTGCCTCTGCAATAAGATCCAGGAAATCACAGCAAGGTTTTTAAGAATTTCATAGCTAAGTATAAAAAGATTTGCAATAGATGTAAATTTATGTTTGTGTAAATAGAGTATATCCTGATGCTAAAAATGCATGTGTCTGAAAGGTATAAATGCTCTGACTTGTACACTAAAATGTATCATTCTGATGTTCTATCTGACCTGACCACTGATACCTTAAATCAGTGGGACTGTCCTTGTCAGGACACTTGAGCAATAAACATCACTCTGCTTCAAAGACCTGCTTGACAACTTATTCAATATCTCTGTAATCCTGTGATCTGCCGATTAGACCCTAAAATCTAATCTGTTTTCCGGCGGATTCTGAGGTCTGGACCCAAGCTTTTCCAGTACCACCGCTGTGCCTGCTACCTGCAGCTCTGGTCAGTGTGATAGGAGAGGGAGGATCCATGCACAGCAACCCGGATCCATAGTAAGACGTCCGGAGTTACCAGCCCAAGTGTACCAGCACAGGAGTACACTAGCAGTGACAGTCTCTTTCTAAGACACGCAGGCCCTAAACTACTCCACCATTTTGTGAGTGACAGCAATCTCACTCCATGATAGTGCTGCTAACCACAGGATGTGATGGCAAACCATGTCTGTATTGCGCAAGTAACACGTCCATTAAGGTTCCTGCCTTAATCGTCGTAATTTCATTGTTTTGTCATTGGAGTTTGAGTGGAAGAGTTTCAAAATTGTTTTTACATTTTAGATGGTGTGTAAGGAACCTTAATCAGACATTTTAAACTGTAAGGTTTTTTGTCTATGGAATTTTATAGCTTTTTGTAAAGTGATAATATTTATAATTCTCAAATTCTATGTATCTAAATGTGAAATCACCCACCCTCTGCCCACGAACAATTCTCTATCACATGCCAAGCTGCCCCCTAAATTATTACATGCCCCTCCCACTGCCAGCCAGGTTCTCTCACATGACACCCACTTTTCTCACATGCCATCTCCTGCTCATCAGCCTTTCACACATATGGGCCCTTGCTGACCAGCTACTTTTTTATTTGCCACCACCTATCTACTAGATTTTCTCTCACATGCCACTCCCTGACCATAAGCTTCTAATATCAGCACTGCACACCAGCTATTCTATCACATGCCACCTCATAACCAACAGCTTTTCGCTCACGTTACCACGTGTACCGGGGTTGCCGCGATTTTAGCGTGGGGGTGTCATGGGGGCGCCGCGATTCTCGCGGGGGGGGGGGGTGTGCGGGGGTGTTGCGATGTTCGTGGGGTGGGGGGGTATCACGGGGGTGCCGCGCTTTGCACGGGGGGGGGGTCACGAGGGTGCCACTAGCTGTGCGCATGGATCACGAGTGTGGGAGTGAGAGCCAAAGGGAAGGGGGTGCTGGGAGAGGGGGTGAGAGAGCCAAAGGGGAAGTGGATGATGGGAGAGGGGGTGAGAGAGCCAAAGGGGAAGGGGATGCTGGGAGAGGGGGTGAGAGAGCCAAAGGGGAAAGGAGTGCTGGGAGAGAGGGAGAGAGCCAAAGGGGAAGGGGGTGCTGGGAGAGGGGGTGAGAGAACCAAAGGGGAAGGGGGTGCTGGGAGAGGGGTGAGAGAGCCAGGGGGAAGGGGGTGCTGGGAGAGGGGGTGAGAGAGCCAGGGGGTAGGGGTGCTGGGAGAGGGGATGAGAGAGCCAAAGGGGTAGGAGGTGCTGGGAGAGGGGGTGAGCGCTAAAGGGGAAGGGGGTGCTGGGAGAGGGGATGAGAGAGTCAAAGGGGAAGGGGGTGCTGGGAGAGGGTGAGAGAGCCAGGGGGAAGAGAGTACTGGGAGATTGAGTGAGAGAGCCAAGGGGTGCTGGAAGAGGTGGTGAGCGAGCCAGGGGGGAAGGGGGTGCAGGTTGAGGGGTGAGTCAGGGGGATAGAGGGTGCAGGAAGAGGGGTGAGTGAGCCAAGGGGGTAGAGGGTGCAGGAATAGGGGTGAGAGAGCAGGGGGGTAGAGGATGCAGGAAGACGTGTGAGTGCCAGGGGGGTAGACAGTGCAGGAAGACGTGTGAGAGCACCAGGGGAGAAGGTGGTGCCAGGGGGTTAAGTGAGAGGGACAAAGGAGAAGATGGTGCAGGGGCATAGGTAAAAGAAAGTGTAAAGGGAGAGACATCTTAAGAATGGGAATGTCAGAGATGCAGCCATCATAAAACACAAGTAGTATTGAAGAATGGGAATGCACAGAGGGGATAAGTGTTAAAAAAATTAAAAATCAAGCCTTCATACTCCATTCACTTATATTTTCCATACCCCCACTTCTAAATTTCCGCTTCGACTACTGCCCTCTGTTCCTGCTCCTGACTGCCTGTGTGAGCTGACAGCTGCTGATCCCTCCTCGCCCAGCGCGCCATGTAGGAGAACATAAGACAGGATGCCATAATCAGGTAAGTTCAAATATTTTCTCGTGTGCAAAGTGTTTTTAACCATCCTTTCTTGAACTGGGGGCACTACTGTGTATCCAATGACGTTTAAAACACTATGTATTGCTCATTATTGCGCTGTAATGTTTCTTGCATATTTATCTGTCCAAAGATTTTTAATTAAGAGGAAAAAACATTGCTTGTCATAAATTTTGTCTGTGATTGTGTCAATATATCTATTTTTGTTTGCATTGTAAATGGTATATTAAGCTGCTCCTGGGACTTACACTCTCAGTATCTGATATGCTGTACCAATATTTATTTGTGAATGAGTTTTTGTCTGGGCACTACTAATGATTTGGGGGCACTACTATGGTATAATGTTACTTGGGGACACTATTGTGGCATAATATGACCTTGGGGCACTACTATGTGGCATAATATGAACTGGGCGCACTACAGTGTGGCATAATATGAACTTCTGCCAAAGGCAAGTCTTTCATTGTTGAATATGATGGGAGCCCAAAGAAGTTGCTGTATCAGAGCCCAAAATTCCTCTTGTCGGCCCTGCCTATGAGTCAAGGGGGTAAACGTCTCCAGGTAAATAATCTAAATGTTTCCTATCTGTTTTCCATCAAACTGATGGATCACAACCAATTATCTCTCACCCACCTCCAATATCCCCCTTAATTTATATACTGTGTTATTTAAAATGAACAGAAAAGATGCATATCCAGTTATACCCCATTCATACTGCACCAAAATCCTGGGTTTTTCCCGGGTCGAGCTCAAACGACCCGGGTCTTGATGCAGTATGAATGGTACAAGTCAAAAATCCCGGGTCTAAAAACCCGGGTCTTCAACCTGGGATTTATCGAGGGGTAATTCCCGGGTCGGACCCGGGTTGCCTGCACTATGAATGGAAAAACCCGGGGTTTTCAACCCGGGTTGCACAGAAAACAAGATGATTGGCTGTCTGCCTGTTAGTGAATCATGAAGAACTGTGGGGCAATGGTGAGGGGTATGTTTTATAGTACAGATCTGTGTGCAGCATATCTCACAGTGATTCTACTGTGCTGTGTACATACATTTTTTGGAACTGAAGGTGACCTCTCAGTTTTCTTTATTCTTTATTAAAAGGGGAAAGAGTAAAATGTAGTAATTGGGTTTGGATTGTGAGAAAATTAAGAACATCAACCAGAATAGAGCTACAAGTACACTAAATTTGGAATATAAGTAGTATATAAAGGTCATCAATAATTAAAGGTCATTTAGCCAGTCCCTGCAGCTGTATAATGCTCATTCTTCAGCCACAGAGGGGTCACAAAGAAGAAAGCTCAAGGTACATGTCAAGTTGCTGCCTCGTTTTATTACCATAGAGTAAAATTAAATTCTAAGCACCAATAGCTATTATCCCTGCACCTTTAAATCACAATATCTTGGTACACACCTTCTTACCATACCTTTTTGTAAATATTGTGCAGGAATCCGAATGATAAGTTCAGTCGCTGAGTGATGAAGAAAGGTACTTAGATCCCAAATACTATACACATTATTATATTGATTGCGTGAATCATCACATCCCCAGATTATGAGACATATAAATGCTGTGTTCCAGCATTAACCAGTCACCTTTCAATGACATCACCATTTTTCAGCCAATGAAAACTGCTCTGGTGATGACTCCCACAAATTGCCAGGGCACAGGCTTGTGCAGTATGAATGGGGTCAACCCGGGAAATTCCCGGGTCCGAGGTGCAGTATGAATGGTGTTTCTGAGCTGGGACGCTCCGAGACCCTGCAAAAACCCGGCTTCAAAAACCCGGGATATTGCAGGGGCGGCAGTATGAAAGTGGTATTACTAATAAAAAGTTAGTAAAAAAAAATATTTTTCTCTGGCATTTTGCTGTAGATGGAAATACTTTTAATGTGTCCGTGTGGGTTCAAATTAGAGATGCTCACTGACCCCCCTGTTTTAGTTTTGCCAAACCACCCTTGCATGTTTTGGTTTTGGTTTTGTTTTACAGTTTTCTTTAAAAATCAATGTTTTTGGGCATAAAATAACCTAATTTAGTGCTCCACCTTTTTCTTGGATAAGTAAGGTAATTCTAAAGCTAACAAATTAGGAAGAAAACAGTTTAATCCCTGGTAGGCCATTCTTAATTATGCACACAAACCTGGTTGTCTTCCTCTTCATCATAGCCTATTGGCAATGCAGCCATCGTCTTTGGGTGTATATTACACCCTACAATTATAGTTAAATATATAAAGAAATGGACAAAGGCAGTTTGGTTTCAGTCTCTATAGCCGCCCCCCCCCCCCCCTCCACTTGTAGTTAAATAGAAAAAAGCAGCCTGCACAGACTGAACAATATAGAAAATAAATGGACTTAGGTAGTTTGGTGGCTGTCTATGACCCTCCCACGCCCTCCACTTGTGGTTGAATAGAAAAAAAGCAGCCTGCATAGACTGTAGATTTAGAATATAAAAATAAATGGACCAAGGTAGTTTGGTGGCTGTCTATGACTCCCCCAGCCCTCCACTTGTAGTTGAATAGAAAAAAAGCAGCCTGCATAGACTGTAGAATTAGAATATAAAAATAAATGGACCAAGGTAGTTTGGTGGCTGTCTATGACTCCCCCCGCCCTCCACTTGTAGTTGAATAGAAAAAAAACAGCCTGCATAGACTGTAGAATTAGAATATAAAAATAAATGTACCAAGGTAGTTTGGTGGCTGTCTATGACTCCCCCCAACCTCCACTTGTAGTTGAATAGAAAAAAGGCAGCCTGCATAGACTGTAGAATTAGAATATAAAAATAAATGGACCAAGGTAGTTTGGTGGCTGTCTATGACTCCCCCCGCCCTCCACTTGTAGTTGAATAGAAAAAAAGCAGCCTGCATAGACTGTAGAATTAGAATATAAAAATAAATGGACCAAGGTAGTTTTGTGGCTGTCTATGACTCCCCCCGCCCTCCACTTGTAGTTGAATAGAAAAAAAGCAGCCTGCATAGACTGTAGAATTAGAATATAAAAATAAATGGACAAACACAGTTTGGTATCTGTCTGCATCAGACCCTCTCCCCACTAGGAGTAAAATAGAAAACTATTCAGCCGCTATAGAGTCTATAATATAAATAGAAATTGAGAAAGGCAATTTGGTATCTGTCTGCATCATAATCATCAACATCATCATTAGTGCCCTCGTCGCCTCCACAAATCTCCCCCTCATCCTCTTCTAATACCAAAGTGGCATCCTCAATTGGTGTATCACCGGCTACACTCGGGCTGTTAAGGCACACATCAGCAGAACTGCTGAAAGGACCCTTCTTTATGGGTACACTGTCACTAACAGAATGCTCACGATTAGACATACCACTGGTGGATGGACTCTCCACAGGGATTGGTGTCATTTCTGATTCAGAGCATACATTATCCTCTAATGCCTTACTGTTTTCTTGCAGCTCGGCTTTGACGCGTAACAGTAGTTGTGCACCACTTTTAGACTCCAAATTACTTGGTCTTGCTTGGTCACGAGTGACCGTGCAAGAAGAAGGCTCAGTAACATTTTTTGATCTGCCACTAATAGAGAAAGGCGAAGGCCTCATTCTTTCTTTGCCACTGCGTGTGTAGAATGGCATGTTGGAAAAAATTTTTTATCGGCAGTTAACTTTTCCTCAGTTACACTTTTTCGCTTCAACACGGTCATTTTTTTTTTTTCCGTGTGTGTATTTTTGACTGATTTCAAAAGGCTGTGTAGTTTGACATTGCCTTTCCCAGATGACATACTGGGAACACTACCATCAGGACTGGTGACAAAACCTGGTTGCTGATTCTGCTCATATGTGGACTGCTTTGAATCCATTATAATGAGGCCAAAGCACTTGTAGTGCTTCAAATTGCTTTAGATACTGCTGACAAATATGACGTTTGACAGCCAGAAAAATTACATTAAAACACTGGGGAATATGGCACACCCCAAAAGCACTTGTAGTGCTAAAAATTGTTTTTTATACTGCTGACAAATATGACTTTTGACAGCCAGAAAAATTACAGTAAAACACTGGGGAATATGGGACACCCCAAAATCACTTGGAGTGCTAAAAATTGTTTTTTATACTGCTGACAAATATGACTTTTGACAGCCAGAAAAATTACAGTAAAACACTGGGGAATATGGGACACCCGAAAAGCAAATGGAGTGCTAAAAATTGTTTTTTATACTGCTGACAAATATGACTTTTGACAGCCAGAAAAATTACAGTAAAACACTGGGGAATTTGGGACACCCGAAAAGCACTTGTAGTGCTAAAAATTGTTTTTTAGACTGCTGACAAATATGACTTTTGACAGCCAGAAAAATTAAGCAAAAGAATGGGGAACACCCGAAAAGCACTTGGAGTGCTAAATATTTTTTTTTTAGACTGCTGATAAATATGATTTTTAACAGCCAGAAAAATTAATGCAAAAGAATGGGGAATAAGGTACACCCCAAAAGCACTTGGAGTGCCAGAAATCGAAAAAAAACCCCTCCTCTTACTGCTGTAACAATTGGTATTAAGATCAGAATTGTATTGAATAGAAACAATAATGTGTCCAATTACTGCTCTGTCCCTGCGCTGATGTAGCCTGTGACCTAACCCTGGCCTCTTCCTCTGTCAAATGGCGATGGATTGCTGTGGAGGCTGGTATTTATGCTTTTCAAATCTTGCGAGAACCGAGCTCAGAAATACGAATACGTCATGATGACATTTTGCCTCGATTTCGATTCCGAATGGGCGGTAGAGTACCGAGCGTGCTTGGCTCGGTACTCGGATAGGCTAAATTCGGATGGATTCGGATCTCGGGGAACCGAGCCCGCCCATCTCTAGTTCAAATGATCATTCAATAGTTATGTTTTTTTTAGATATATGTTAGAGTTTTATTTCATGTGGAATGATTCATGAAAATTCTGCCATTACTATTTCATTGAGGGAAAACGGTACCTGTTACCTATATATATGTGTGTAAGTATTCTGTTGTTGCTATCTTGTGGGAGATTTGCAAAAAGCAAAACATTGGTTTCCTATAGTGGCACCTGTATAATTGGTGGTATTGCTGTAGTATGGGGTAGCGTGGTGGTGGCAATGTTGTAATGTGTTTGGGGCTTAGTATTGTTAATAAGTAGGAGAGGGTATTGCTGTAATGTGGGGTTGATGCTGGTTGCTGTAATGTGGGGGGTGATGCCGGTTGCTGCAATGTGGGTGGTGATGCCGGTTGCTGCAATGTGGGGGGGATGCTGGTTGCTGTAATGTAGGGGGTGATGCTGGATGCTGTAATGTGGGGGGTCATGCTGGACAATGTAATGTGGGGGTAATGCTGGACGCTGTAATGTGGGGGGTCATGCTGGACGCTGTAATGTGGGGGGTGATGCCGGTTGCTGTAATGTGGGGGTGATTGATGTAGTATGAGTGTGTGTGGGAGGGGTTATTTATTGCTGTAATTTGGGCACTAATATTGTATTGTCATGGTATTTATTGATGTAATTGGGGTGCTAACAATGTAATGTTGAGGGTCATTAGGAGAAATAATTCTCCCCCACACACATACTCGAACTACATCATATTGTACAGCACCAGCAACGTGAACTGCGCCAGCATCAGTGTGCAACAATATAGTGCATGGAGCTCACAACACGTGGGCCTGTGTGCTTTAAATGCCAGGGCTGATTTTTAGTCCCAGTCCAGCCCTGCAGAGAGCCATCCTCTGGTCCCTTCAAAATAGAGAGAGCCATCCTCTGGTCCCTTCACAATACAGAGAACCATCCTCTGGTCCCTGCACAATACAGAGAGCCATCCTCTGGTCCCTTCACAATACAGAGAGCCATCCACCGATGCCTGCACACAGAGAGCCATCCACTGATGCCTGCACAACAGAGAGCCATCCTCTGACCCCTGCACAATACATAGAGCCATCCTCTGACCCCTGCACAACACATAGAGCCATCCTCTGACCCCTGCACAACACAGAGAGCCATCCTCTGAACCATGCACAATACAGAGAGCCATCCTCTGACCCCTGCCCAACACAGAGAGCCATCCACTGATGCCTGCACAACAGAGAGCCATCCTCTGACCCCTGCACAATACATAGAGCTATCCTCTGACCCCAGCACAATACATAGAGCCATCCTCTGACCCCTGCACAACACATAGAGCCATCCTCTGACCCCTGCACAACACAGAGAGCCATCCTCTGAACCCTGCACAACACAAAGAGCCATCCTCTGGTCCCTGCACCACACAGAGTGCCATCCTTTGACCCTTCACAATACAGAGAGCCATCCTCTGGTGATGCCAGTTGCTGTAATGTGGGGGTGATTGATGTAGTATGAGTGTGTGTGGGAGGGGTTATTTATTGCTGTAATTTGAGCACTAATATTGTATTGTCATGGTATTTATTGATGTAATTGGGGTGCTAACAATGTAATGTTGAGGGTCATTAGGAGAAATAATTCTCCCCCACACACATACTCGAACTACATCATATTGTACAGCACCAGCAACGTGAACTGCGCCAGCATCAGTGTGCAACAATATAGTGCATGGAGCTCACAACACGTGGGCCTGTGTGCTTTAAATGCCAGGGCTGATTTTTAGTCCCAGTCCAGCCCTGCAGAGAGCCATCCTCTGGTCCCTTCAAAATAGAGAGAGCCATCCTCTGGTCCCTTCACAATACAGAGAGCCATCCTCTGGTCCCTGCACAATACAGAGAGCCATCCTCTGATCCCTTCACAATACAGAGAGCCATCCACTGATGCCTGCACAACAGAGAGCCATCCACTGATGCCTGCACAACAGAGAGCCATCCTCTGACCCCTGCACAATACATAGAGCCATCCTCTGACCCCTGCACAACACATAGAGCCATCCTCTGACCTCTGCACAACACAGAGAGCCATCCTCTGAACCCTGCACAACACAGAGAGCCATCCTCTGACCCCTGCCCAACACAGAGAGCCATCCACTGATGCCTGCACAACAGAGAGGCATCCTCTGACCCCTGCACAATACATAGAGCCATCCTCTGACCCCAGCACAATACATAGAGCCATCCTCTGACCCCTGCACAACACATAGAGCCATCCTCTGACCCCTGCACAACACAGAGAGCCATCCTCTGGTCCCTGCACAACACAGAGTGCCATCCTTTGACCCTTCACATACAGAGAGCCATCCTCTGGTGATGCCGGTTGCTGTAATGTGGGGGTGATTGATGTAGTATGAGTGTGTGTGGGAGGGGTTATTTATTGCTGTAATTTGGGCACTAATATTGTATTGTCATGGTATTTATTGATGTAATTGGGGTGCTAACAATGTAATGTTGAGGGTCATTAGGAGAAATAATTCTCCCCCACACACATACTCGAACTACATCATATTGTACAGCACCAGCAACGTGAACTGCGCCAGCATCAGTGTGCAACAATATAGTGCATGGAGCTCACAACACGTGGGCCTGTGTGCTTTAAATGCCAGGGCTGATTTTTAGTCCCAGTCCAGCCCTGCAGAGAGCCATCCTCTGGTCCCTTCACAATAGAGACAGCCATCCTCTGGTCCCTTCACAATACAGAGAGCCATCCTCTGGTCCCTGCACAATACAGAGAGCCATCCTCTGGTCCCTGCACAATACAGAGAGCCATCCTCTGACCCCTGCACAACACAGAGAGCCTTCCTCTAAACCCTGCACAACACAGAGAGCCATCCTCTGGTCCCTGCACAACACAGAGTGCCATCCTTTGACCCTTCACAATACAGAGAGCCATCCTCTGGTCCCTTCACAATACAGAGAGCCATCCTCTGGTCCCTGCACAATACAGAGAGCCATCCTCTGACCCCTGCCCAACAAAGAGAGCCATCCTCTGACCCCTGCCCAACAAAGAGAGCCATCCACTGATGCCTGCACAACAGAGAGCCATCCTCTGACCTCTGCACAATACATAGAGCCATCCTCTGACCCCAGCACAATACATAGAGCCATCCTCTGACCCCTGCACAACACATATAGCCATCCTCTGACCCCTGCACAACACAGAGAGCCGTCCTCTGAACCCTGCACAACACAGAGAGCCATCCTCTGGTCCCTTCAAAATAGAGAGAGCCATCCTCTGGTCCCTTCACAATACAGAGAGCCATCCTCTGGTCCCTTCACAATACAGAGAGCCATCCTCTGGTCCCTTCACAATACAGAGAGCCATCCACTGATGCCTGCACAACAGAGAGCCATCCACTGATGCCTGCACAACAGAGAGCCATCCTCTGACCCCTGCACAATACATAGAGCCATCCTCTGACCCCTGCACAACACATAGAGCCATCCTCTGAACCCTGCACAACACAGAGAGCCATCCTCTGAACCCTGCACAACACAGAGAGCCATCCTCTGACCCCTGCCCAACACAGAGAGCCATCCACTGATGCCTGCAAAACAGAGAGGCATCCTCTGACCCCTGCACAATACATAGAGCCATCCTCTGACCCCAGCACAATACATAGAGCCATCCTCTGACCCCTGCACAACACATAGAGCCATCCTCTGACCCCTGCACAACACAGAGAGCCATCCTCTGGTCCCTGCACAACACAGAGTGCCATCCTTTGACCCTTCACATACAGAGAGCCATCCTCTGGTGATGCCGGTTGCTGTAATGTGGGGGTGATTGATGTAGTATGAGTGTGTGTGGGAGGGGTTATTTATTGCTGTAATTTGGGCACTAATATTGTATTGTCATGGTATTTATTGATGTAATTGGGGTGCTAACAATGTAATGTTGAGGGTCATTAGGAGAAATAATTCTCCCCCACACACATACTCGAACTACATCATATTGTACAGCACCAGCAACGTGAACTGCGCCAGCATCAGTGTGCAACAATATAGTGCATGGAGCTCACAACACGTGGGCCTGTGTGCTTTAAATTCCAGGGCTGATTTTTAGTCCCAGTCCAGCCCTGCAGAGAGCCATCCTCTGGTCCCTTCACAATAGAGACAGCCATCCTCTGGTCCCTTCACAATACAGAGAGCCATCCTCTGGTCCCTGCACAATACAGAGAGCCATCCTCTGGTCCCTGCACAATACAGAGAGCCATCCTCTGACCCCTGCACAACACAGAGAGCCATCCTCTAAACCCTGCACAACACAGAGAGCCATCCTCTGGTCCCTGCACAACACAGAGTGCCATCCTTTGACCCTTCACAATACAGAGAGCCATCCTCTGGTCCCTTCACAATACAGAGAGCCATCCTCTGGTCCCTGCACAATACAGAGAGCCATCCTCTGACCCCTGCCCAACAAAGAGAGCCATCCTCTGACCCCTGCCCAACAAAGAGAGCCATCCACTGATGCCTGCACAACAGAGAGCCATCCTCTGACCTCTGCACAATACATAGAGCCATCCTCTGACCCCAGCACAATACATAGAGCCATCCTCTGACCCCTGCACAACACATATAGCCATCCTCTGACCCCTGCACAACACAGAGAGCTGTCCTCTGAACCCTGCACAACACAGAGAGCCCACCTCTGGTCTCTGCACAACACAGAGAGCCATCCTCTGACCATGTACAACACAGAGGTCATCCTCTGACCCCTGCACAAGACAGAGAGCCATCCTTTGACCCTTCACAACACAGAGAGCCATCCTCTGACCCTGCACACACAGAGAGCCATCCTCTGACACTGTACAACACAGAGAGCCATCCTCTGACCCCTGCACACTACATAAAGCCTTCTTCTGACCCCTGCACAGCACAGAGAGCCATCCTCTAGTCCCTGCACAATACAGAGGGCCATCCTCTGACCCCTGTACAATACCTAGAGCCATCCTCTGACCCCTGCACAATACATAGAGCCAACCTCTGATGCCTGCACAGCACAGAGAGTCATCCTCTGACCGCTGCACAGCACAGAGAGTCATCTTCTGACCCCTGCACAGCACAGAGAGCCATCCTCTGACCCCTGTACAATACAGAGGCCATCCTCTGACCCCTGCACAATACATAGAGCCATCTTCTGACTACTGTGCAATACATAGAGCCATCCTCTAAACCCCTGCGCAATACACAGAGCCATCCTTTGACCCCTGCACAATATATAGAGCTATCCTCTAACCCCTGCATAATACATAGAGCCATCCTCTGACACTTGCACAATACATAGAGCCATCCTCTGACCCCTACACAACACAGAGAGCCTCCCTCTGGTCCCTGCACAATACAGAGTGATGTATTTTGATACTATAATTTTCACTAAAACATTCCTGGGCTTAAATGTATCAAGCTACGAGTGAGTTTCTGGCAGATTTGAAAAGTGGAGATATTAACTATAGCAACCTATCAAATTCTAGCTGTCATTTATTTAGAACATTCTACAAAATAATAGCTAGAATCTAATTGGTTGCTTTTGATATGCTTATTTCATTATTTTGATCACCATAGGGTTCTCATTTAATTCTTTCGCCATATATATATATTTTTTTCATTTCTGATATATAGTTTTCTAACATATATGATACATTTGCCCATAGATTTACATCAGGAGCTTTGGCTCAACTGATATGTGCACTATTCTGGTAACATAGGGTTGTGGGTTCAATTCCCCATTCCCGAGCTAAGCTCATTGCGATAGTTCTATTTCTAGTATTAGCGTGGGAAAATCACCTAATACTAGAAATAGAACTATCGCAATGAGTTAAGCTCATTGCATATCGGACCTTCTACTATGTAGGAGGTGTTTGCGGTGGTCCTGGATTTTTTTTTATTTTTCTTCAATCAAGCCAAAGATTCATGGATGTTACAAATATGTGGGGCCCTGGGCAGAAGAAGTAAACAGATTACAAGCATGGACATTTGGAAATGCAAATTTATTTGGGACAATTACTGTTGGAAGTACAAATGTTTTGGGGACAGGGGCAAGCCGGACTTTTGGAATTACAAATTTATTTTGGACTTTGTCAAGCATGGACTTTTGGAAGTACAAATTTCTTTGGGACAGGGGCAAGCCGGACTTTGGATATAAATTTCTTTTGGACTTTGTTTACAGCCATTTTGGGATTAAAAACTGCTTGACAACAGATGAAAACTTCATTGGTGAGTATTTTGGGGAATCTATTATTTTTAATAAAATTCTGTGGTGTAAATGAGGGTGTTTACTGTATTTATTGTGGGTTTATTATTTTTAATCAAAGGCTTAGGGTTGTAATGAGAGTGTGGTGATTTTGTAAACATTTTGCTTTGTGGAACTACAGGTCCCAGCCAGCCCTGGGTGTCAGGGCATGTTGGCACTTGTGGTTCTCCAAGTGCCAACATGCCCTGTTGGCTTGGACTTGTAGTTCCACAAAGCAAAATGGCGTCTATTTGTTTTTTCATCACTTATTTCATCGTTCTTACCCTATACCCACCGCCCAGGGGTGTAGGAAGAGACCTAGTGCTATCAGCACTGGGCTGGGTGTCCCTAGGGGGGGCGCTTGTTTTTTTAGGCAGACCCCACTCCCTAGGGAATCCAGCCCAGCGCTGAACAGCCTGGGGTTGGTTAGTCATTATGGCAGGGGGACCCCTGCCGCGTGTCCCCCTGCTATAGTGCCTCCAACCCCGGCTGATTTGCCTTGTGTTGGTTCCGTGAAAATCGGGGGAACCCCACGCAAATTTTTTCCCCGATTGTCACGGAACCAGCAGTGGGCTGGCAACACTAGGGTTAAAAGTGAATAGAGGGGGGACCCCACACTTTTTTTTTTCAATTCACGGTTGGAACCTCAGAGCACTTTTAAATTTCCCGCCCCCAGGCTCAGTGCAGTGAATAAATTAACTGATGTCACGGAGGAGGCAGGACATTTAAACGGGCTCTTTTACACAGCTCTGGCACTGCTCGGAAAGATTAATAAGCTGTGAAATGAGAGCAGTGCCAGGGCTAATATTAGTATAATGTGCCCCCCCTCATTCCCAAAACACCAACCAGCCCCCCTATACCCAATAAATATGGCTAAATTCTTCTGCTCACAGAAGAAAATTTCTAAGCGAGAGGGTCAGTCATCCTCTGACCCCAGCACAATACATAGAGCCATCCTCTGACCCCTGCACAACACATAGAGCCATCCTCTGACCCCTGCACAAGACAGAGAGCCATCCTCTGAACCCTGCACAACACAGAGTGCCATCCTTTGACCCTTCACATACAGAGAGCCATCCTCTGGTGATGCCGGTTGCTGTAATGTGGGGGTGATTGATGTAGTATGAGTGTGTGTGGGAGGGGTTATTTATTGCTGTAATTTGGGCACTAATATTGTATTGTCATGGTATTTATTGATGTAATTGGGGTGCTAACAATGTAATGTTGAGGGTCATTAGGAGAAATAATTCTCCCCCACACACATACTCGAACTACATCATATTGTACAGCACCAGCAACGTGAACTGCGCCAGCATCAGTGTGCAAGAATATAGTGCATGGAGCTCACAACACGTGGGCCTGTGTGCTTTAAATGCCAGGGCTGATTTTTAGTCCCAGTCCAGCCCTGCAGAGAGCCATCCTCTGGTCCCTTCACAATAGAGACAGCCATCCTCTGGTCCCTTCACAATACAGAGAGCCATCCTCTGGTCCCTGCACAATACAGAGAGCCATCCTCTGGTCCCCGCACAATACAGAGAGCCATCCTCTGACCCCTGCCCAACACAGAGAGCCATCCACTGATGCCTGCACAACAGAGAGCCATCCTCTGAACCCTGCACAATACATAGAGCCATCCTCTGACCCCTGCACAACACATAGAGCCATCCTCTGACCCCTGCACAACACAGAGAGCCATCCTCTGAACCCTGCACAACACAGAGAGCCATCCTCTGGTCCCTGCACAACACAGAGTGCCATCCTTTGACCCTTCACAATACAGAGAGCCATCCTCTGGTCCCTTCACAATACAGAGAGCCATCCTCTGGTCCCTGCACAATACAGAGAGCCATCCTCTGACCCCTGCCCAACAAAGAGAGCCATCCACTGATGCCTGCACAACAGAGAGCCATCCTCTGACCTCTGTACAATACATAGAGCCATCCTCTGACCCCAGCACAATACATAGAGCCATCCTCTGACCCCTGCACAACACATATAGCCATCCTCTGACCCCTGCACAACACAGAGAGCCGTCCTCTGAACCCTGCACAACACAGAGAGCCATCCTCTGGTCCCTTCAAAATAGAGAGAGCCATCCTCTGGTCCCTTCACAATACAGAGAGCCATCCTCTGGTCCCTGCACAATACAGAGAGCCATCCTCTGGTCCCTGCACAATACAGAGAGCCATCCTCTGACCCCTGCACAACACAGAGAGCCTTCCTCTAAACCCTGCACAACACAGAGAGCCATCCTCTGGTCCCTGCACAACACAGAGTGCCATCCTTTGACCCTTCACAATACAGAGAGCCATCCTCTGGTCCCTTCACAATACAGAGAGCCATCCTCTGGTCCCTGCACAATACAGAGAGCCATCCTCTGACCCCTGCCCAACAAAGAGAGCCATCCTCTGACCCCTGCCCAACAAAGAGAGCCATCCACTGATGCCTGCACAACAGAGAGCCATCCTCTGACCTCTGCACAATACATAGAGCCATCCTCTGACCCCAGCACAATACATAGAGCCATCCTCTGACCCCTGCACAACACATATAGCCATCCTCTGACCCCTGCACAACACAGAGAGCCGTCCTCTGAACCCTGCACAACACAGAGAGCCATCCTCTGGTCCCTTCAAAATAGAGAGAGCCATCCTCTGGTCCCTTCACAATACAGAGAGCCATCCTCTGGTCCCTGCACAATACAGAGAGCCATCCTCTGGTCCCTTCACAATACAGAGAGCCATCCACTGATGCCTGCACAACAGAGAGCCATCCACTGATGCCTGCACAACAGAGAGCCATCCTCTGACCCCTGCACAATACATAGAGCCATCCTCTGACCCCTGCACAACACATAGAGCCATCCTCTGAACCCTGCACAACACAGAGAGCCATCCTCTGAACCCTGCACAACACAGAGAGCCATCCTCTGACCCCTGCCCAACACAGAGAGCCATCCACTGATGCCTGCAAAACAGAGAGGCATCCTCTGACCCCTGCACAATACATAGAGCCATCCTCTGACCCCAGCACAATACATAGAGCCATCCTCTGACCCCTGCACAACACATAGAGCCATCCTCTGACCCCTGCACAACACAGAGAGCCATCCTCTGGTCTCTGCACAACACAGAGTGCCATCCTTTGACCCTTCACATACAGAGAGCCATCCTCTGGTGATGCCGGTTGCTGTAATGTGGGGGTGATTGATGTAGTATGAGTGTGTGTGGGAGGGGTTATTTATTGCTGTAATTTGGGCACTAATATTGTATTGTCATGGTATTTATTGATGTAATTGGGGTGCTAACAATGTAATGTTGAGGGTCATTAGGAGAAATAATTCTCCCCCACACACATACTCGAACTACATCATATTGTACAGCACCAGCAACGTGAACTGCGCCAGCATCAGTGTGCAACAATATAGTGCATGGAGCTCACAACACGTGGGCCTGTGTGCTTTAAATTCCAGGGCTGATTTTTAGTCCCAGTCCAGCCCTGCAGAGAGCCATCCTCTGGTCCCTTCACAATAGAGACAGCCATCCTCTGGTCCCTTCACAATACAGAGAGCCATCCTCTGGTCCCTGCACAATACAGAGAGCCATCCTCTGGTCCCTGCACAATACAGAGAGCCATCCTCTGACCCCTGCACAACACAGAGAGCCATCCTCTAAACCCTGCACAACACAGAGAGCCATCCTCTGGTCCCTGCACAACACAGAGTGCCATCCTTTGACCCTTCACAATACAGAGAGCCATCCTCTGGTCCCTTCACAATACAGAGAGCCATCCTCTGGTCCCTGCACAATACAGAGAGCCATCCTCTGACCCCTGCCCAACAAAGAGAGCCATCCTCTGACCCCTGCCCAACAAAGAGAGCCATCCACTGATGCCTGCACAACAGAGAGCCATCCTCTGACCTCTGCACAATACATAGAGCCATCCTCTGACCCCAGCACAATACATAGAGCCATCCTCTGACCCCTGCACAACACATATAGCCATCCTCTGACCCCTGCACAATACAGAGAGCTGTCCTCTGAACCCTGCACAACACAGAGAGCCCACCTCTGGTCTCTGCACAACACAGAGAGCCATCCTCTGACCATGTACAACACAGAGGTCATCCTCTGACCCCTGCACAAGACAGAGAGCCATCCTTTGACCCTTCACAACACAGAGAGCCATCCTCTGACCCTGCACACACAGAGAGCCATCCTCTGACACTGTACAACACAGAGAGCCATCCTCTGACCCCTGCACACTACATAAAGCCTTCTTCTGACCCCTGCACAGCACAGAGAGCCATCCTCTAGTCCCTGCACAATACAGAGGGCCATCCTCTGACCCCTGTACAATACCTAGAGCCATCCTCTGACCCCTGCACAATACATAGAGCCATCCTCTGATGCCTGCACAGCACAGAGAGTCATCCTCTGACCGCTGCACAATACATAGAGCCATCCTCTGACCCCTGCACAACACATAGAGCCATCCTCTGACCCCTGCACAACACAGAGAGCCATCCTCTGAACCCTTCACAACACAGAGAGCCATCCTCTGGTCCCTGCACAATACATAGAGCCATCCTCTGATGCCTGCACAGCACAGAGAGTCATCCTCTGACCCCTGCACAATACATAGAGCCATCCTCTGACCCCTGCACAACACATAGAGCCATCCTCTGACCCCTGCACAACACAGAGAGCCATCCTCTGAACCCTTCACAACACAGAGAGCCATCCTCTGGTCCCTGCACAACACAGAGTGCCATCCTTTGACCCTTCACAATACAGAGAGCCATCCTCTGGTCCCTTCACAATACAGAGAGCCATCCTCTGGTCCCTGCACAATACAGAGAGCCATCCTCTGACCCCTGCCCAACAAAGAGAGCCATCCACTGATGCCTGCACAACAGAGAGCCATCCTCTGACCTCTGCACAATACATAGAGCCATCCTCTGACCCCAGCACAATACATAGAGCCATCCTCTGACCCCTGCACAACACATATAGCCATCCTCTGACCCCTGCACAACACAGAGAGCCGTCCTCTGAACCCTGCACAACACAGAGAGCCCACCTCTGGTCTCTGCACAACACAGAGAGCCATCCTCTGACCATGTACAACACAGAGGTCATCCTCTGACCCCTGCACAACACAGAGAGCCATCCTCTGAACCCTGCACAACACAGAGAGCCATCCTCTGGTCCCTGCACAACACAGAGTGCCATCCTTTGACCCTTCACAATACAGAGAGCCATCCTCTGGTCCCTTCACAATACAGAGAGCCATCCTCTGACCCCTGCCCAACAAAGAGAGCCATCCACTGATGCCTGCACAACAGAGAGCCATCCTCTGACCTCTGCACAATACATAGAGCCATCCTCTGACCCCAGCACAATACATAGAGCCATCCTCTGACCCCTGCACAACACATATAGCCATCCTCTGACCCCTGCACAACACAGAGAGCCGTCCTCTGAACCCTGCACAACACAGAGAGCCCACCTCTGGTCTCTGCACAACACAGAGAGCCATCCTCTGACCATGTACAACACAGAGGTCATCCTCTGACCCCTGCACAACACAGAGAGCCATCCTTTGACCCTTCACAACACAGAGAGCCATCCTCTGACCCTGCACACACAGAGAGCCATCCTCTGACACTGTACAACACAGAGAGCCATCCTCTGACCCCTGCACAATACATAAAGCCTTCTTCTGACCCCTGCACAGCACAGAGAGCCATCCTCTAGTCCCTGCACAATACAGAGGGCCATCCTCTGACCCCTGTACAATACCTAGAGCCATCCTCTGACCCCTGCACAATACATAGAGCCATCCTCTGACGCCTGCACAGCACAGAGAGTCATCCTCTGACCCCTGCACAGCACAGAGAGTCATCTTCTGACCCCTGCACAGCACAGAGAGCCATCCTCTGACCCCTGTACAATACAGAGGCCATCCTCTGACCCCTGCACAATACATAGAGCCATCTTCTGACTACTGTGCATTACATAGAGCCATCCTCTAAACCCCTGCGCAATACACAGAGCCATCCTTTGACCCCTGCACAATATATAGAGCTATCCTCTAATCCCTGCATAATACATAGAGCCATCCTCTGACACTTGCACAATACATAGAGCCATCCTCTGACCCCTACACAACACAGAGAGCCTCCCTCTGGTCCCTGCACAATACAGAGTGATGTATTTTGATACTATAATTTTCACTAAAACATTCCTGGGCTTAAATGTATCAAGCTACGAGTGAGTTTCTGGCAGATTTGAAAAGTGGAGATATTAACTATAGCAACCTATCAAATTCTAGCTGTCATTTATTTAGAACATTCTACAAAATAATAGCTAGAATCTAATTGGTTGCTTTTGATATGCTTATTTCATTATTTTGATCACCATAGGGTTCTCATTTAATTCTTTCGCCATATATATATATTTTTTTCATTTCTGATATATAGTTTTCTAACATATATGATACATTTGCCCATAGATTTACATCAGGAGCTTTGGCTCAACTGATATATGCACTATTCTGGTAACATAGGGTTGTGGGTTCGATTCCCCATTCCCGAGCTAAGCTCATTGCGATAGTTCTATTTCTAGTATTAGCGTGGGAAAATCACCTAATACTAGAAATAGAACTATCGCAATGAGTTAAGCTCATTGCATATCGGACCTTCTACTATGTAGGAGGTGTTTGCGGTGGTCCTGGATTTTTTTTTATTTTTCTTCAATCAAGCCAAAGATTCATGGATGTTACAAATATGTGGGGCCCTGGGCAGAAGAAGTAAACAGATTACAAGCATGGACATTTGGAAATGCAAATTTATTTGGGACAATTACTGTTGGAAGTACAAATGTTTTGGGGACAGGGGCAAGCCGGACTTTTGGAATTACAAATTTATTTTGGACTTTGTCAAGCATGGACTTTTGGAAGTACAAATTTCTTTGGGACAGGGGCAAGCCGGACTTTGGATATAAATTTCTTTTGGACTTTGTTTACAGCCATTTTGGGATTAAAAACTGCTTGACAACAGATGAAAACTTCATTGGTGAGTATTTTGGGGAATCTATTATTTTTAATAAAATTCTGTGGTATAAATGAGGGTGTTTACTGTATTTATTGTGGGTTTATTATTTTTAATCAAAGGCTTAGGGTTGTAATGAGAGTGTGGTGATTTTGTAAACATTTTGCTTTGTGGAACTACAGGTCCCAGCCAGCCCTGGGTGTCAGGGCATGTTGGCACTTGTGGTTCTCCAAGTGCCAACATGCCCTGTTGGCTTGGACTTGTAGTTCCACAAAGCAAAATGGCGTCTGTTTGTTTTTTCATCACTTATTTCATCGTTCTTACCCTACACCCACCGCCCAGGGGTGTAGGAAGAGACCTAGTGCTATCAGCACTGGGCTGGGTGTCTCTAGGGGGGGCGCTTGTTTTTTTAGGCAGACCCCACTCCCTAGGGAATCCAGCCCAGCGCTGAACAGCCTGGGGTTGGTTAGTCATTATGGCAGGGGGACCCCTGCCGCGTGTCCCCCTGCTATAGTGCCTCCAACCCCGGCTGATTTGCCTTGTGTTGGTTCTGTGAAAATCGGGGGAACCCCACGCAAATTTTTTCCCCGATTGTCACGGAACCAGCAGTGGGCTGGCAACACTAGGGTTAAAAGTGAATAGAGGGGGGACCCCACACTTTTTTTTTTCAATTCACGGTTGGAACCTCAGAGCACTTTTAAATTTCCCGCCCCCAGGCTCAGTGCAGTGAATAAATTAACTGATGTCACGGAGGAGGCAGGACATTTAAACGGGCTCTTTTACACAGCTCTGGCACTGCTTGGAAAGATTAATAAGCTGTGAAATGAGAGCAGTGCCAGGGCTAATATTAGTATAATGTGCCCCCCCTCAGTCCCAAAACACCAACCAGCCCCCCTATACCCAATAAATATGGCTAAATTCTTCTGCTCACAGAAGAAAATTTCTAAGCGAGAGGGTCAGTCAGCCATGTTTGTGTTCTCAAGTGAATTCATTTTCAGTGCACCCAGCACAAGACTCTATCTGACATGCGCAACATTATGAAATTTTCTGAAATCCTCTATCTTTAAAATGGGGCATGTTTTACCAAATTGAAAAAACTGTAACTCTCTCAAACTTGTGAACCCTCATAGGCACTCCTCAGCCCTAATAGCTTTCTAACAAAACTTACCGCGTGTCTTTAAACGCCCTGTACACCGAGTTACGCTCCCACAAAAATAACAGAAAAACAGCGATGTAGATTGTCCCTAAATTTTCATTTTTTATTCTTGTTTTCTGAAATTTCACATGCGGCACCTGTGGACAGTTCTCCACTCGCATGCCAAATTTCAGTTTAATAGCTTTAATATGTTTTAAGATGTAGACCCTCAAACACCATGTCCCCCCTCTCACAGATTCCCTATGGCAAAATGACGTTTTTTAGATGTAACCTTAATATAAGGGCACAAATGTGCCCTTATATTATATATATATATACACACACCTACTATTCTTGACTACACATACTTGCAAATGCATGATAAGCAAAATGCATCAGAGATATAGATAGAGCTATGTCTGTCTGTCTCTGTCTGTCTCTTTCTCTCTGTAGTGCTTGGGTTGAGGATAAAGACACTGTATTTGTGGGTGGGACCACTGATGCCAATTAGTGGACGGGTAATAGTGAGGGAACTACTGTTCAACCAGATGTAGGGCTAACATAGTGCAATCAATGATCGTATTGATTGCCTCACAACATCAGTGATTTACCAACTGGAATGCCCTTGTGGGAAGTTTACATAGGCAAGACTAAGAGGGCTCTCAAGTTTCGCCTTCAGGAGCATGTGAGGGCGATAAAAAATAGATCAGATCTACACACAGTTTCTAGATACTTTGGGCTAGATTTACTAAGCTGCGGGTTTGAAAAAGTGGGGATGTTGCCTATAGCAACCAATCAGATTCTAGCTGTCATCTTGTAGAAAGCACTAAATAAATGAAAGCTAGAATCTGATTGGTTGCTATAGGCAACATCCCCACTTTCTCAAACCCGCAGCTTAAGTAAATCTAGCCCTTTATGTATTGTCAAAATGCTGATCCCAGTGGTCTCAAATTTAAAGGGATTGAGCATGTGGTGTTGGGTTCACGAGGTGGAGATCTAGCTAAAAGACTCACTTGTAGAGAAATGTATTGGGTGTATAGATTGGACACTATGGCACCAAAAGGCCTTAATGAAGCTTTTGAGATGGCCTCTTTTTTAGTCTAAATTGTATTGATTGTGGTATTTAACATTTGTTTCTTCTTCTCCTAGGTAGCTTTGACAAATGTTAGGGGCGTATTGTGGAATATCTATATATATGTTGTGGCTATACATTTAGTCAGTTTTTTGATGTATTAGACAGTATATTTCCTCCATTTTGGTGTATTCATTATCTGTTTTTTACATTCTGATAGAATATTTATGTTAGGATCGGATACTGTGTTCTGATGTATTCTATTTTTGTAATATCCTTTGTCTCTATTGATGTATAAAATAGGATTACTGTCATCTAATTAGCGATTCACATCGGGTATTTAATCTGAAATGTTAAACCGGATGTGACATATCGGACTATAGAGTTCATTTCCCACAGTCCGGATGTTGTTATGCCTCTGATATCGGAGATGCCAAAACCGGATGTGATGTATCGGGCTCAGGAGATTGCCGCCCACTGACTGAGCACCGCACCTGGATTGGCCCTTGCAAAAGAGGACTTGAGTATTTAGGGGTCCGCAGTCATGTTGTTGATATTACTCCTTCAAAAAGTCTTATTGATAAGAGGAAACGCGTCGGAGAGTTCTACCACGTCTGTATCCTGTGATCGCTGTCGGGTGTTACAGGTGTCGCCGGCTGGAACCCTCTTTTACGATTGTGTAGCAGGCGCAGATAAGCTTATTTTAACTGTTTTTATGTACGGGCATTGATTTTACTTAGAAGCAGTGCTTCTCATGCTGCTAATAAATTTATATTTGCCTTGAGACATCTGGTCTCTATTTTTATGGTATCACACTATTGTGGTTATATCTAAGTCCACAGATTCTCTGGATACTACTCTGCTCACATTGGAAGGATCCACCCACTATCCAGGCTTGGTATAGATGTTCGGTATTTCCAATGAGAGTTTTATTCTACTGGCTTTAATTCTACTAATATTTGGTACGGAAAATACCTACCTTTGGAGAATTTATGCATTGTCAATTTTATGTAATGCACTATGTTGGCGCCCCCTGTCTTTTTGTATTCCATGTACTAGGTCTGACACTTGCAGACAGGTGTTGAATGACCGGGGAGCTGCCTACTACATTTAAGTATTTCAATTTATTTAAATTTATTATTACTAAAATAAGCGCTCTGGGCTTAGAGAATATCTGGGTAATATATATATATATATATATATATATATATATATATATATATATGTTACACACAGTTATAGTATGCATTATTTAAATCCTGCCTTTGTATAGTCTACAAATATACTGCTTTTATTGGTAAGGCAGTTATAGTCAGTGAGTGATTTATATTATATATTGAACAGTATCTCTTGGAACTGCGCAATTCTGGACACTTGTAATCACACTAAACACACCAGTGTGATTAACATACACTTCAGAAGTTTTCTATACAGCTTTATGTCCATGAAGGGATATGTACACCTGCAGATAAGGTATAAAGTAACGATTTTCAAACACTCCCATAAACACTCTAAATAAATCACTAAGGCTTGGGGACAATGATTAATTTGCCCATACTCTTACCAGGACCCAACAAAATTGTGAATAGTACTAAGAAAACATGCATGAGTACAAACTTGGGGGCCACTATAAAAGTTGAATATTTTCCCTTAATAGGTCTACACAACTGCTTTGTATGCAGGCTGAAGGGTATTTTTTAGTGAAACTATTTATGCTCAGAGGCGTTTACTTACTATTTTGCTTCAAAAGTCAATTACCACACTACCTGTATCAAACAGTTCTTGCTTTCATGTCATCTGTGAAATATAGTCTATTCAAGTAATGCATTACAACTAAGGGTGTGCACCGGGCACTTTTGGTGTATTGGGTTTTGGGTTCTGATTTGTTTTGCCAAAACACCCCACGAAAGGTTTTGGTTCTGATTTTTTTTTTTAAAAAAGCATAAAAAGTGCTAAAATCCATATTTCGGTTTTTTTCCTCACTCCTACACTATTATTAACCTCAATAACATTCATTTCCACTAATTTCCAGTCTATTGTGAACACCTCACACCTCACAATATTGTTTTTAGTCCAAAAGGTTGCACCGAGTTAGCTGGATGTCTAAGCAAAGCGACACAAGTCAGCGGCACAAACACGTGGCCCATCGTAGGTGGCTGTGTAGGCTTGAATGGCCTTTTTCTGCTCCTCCATCCTCTGCAGCATATAGAGGGTGGGGTTCAAGAGCGTCACTACCTCTTGTTTTTGTTGATGGCAGGGCATGTTCATGCTTTTTTGATGTAGCAGGAACAGTGAACGTAATTTAATATCTGATACTAATATTTCTGCACTGCAGGAACAGTGAACGTAGTTTAATATCTGACACTAAGATTTCTGGACTGCGTAGTGGAGTGGCCCCGGTACCCAATTTGGTACCGGGGCCACAATACCTCCTTCAACTGTCTAAATTCCACTGCACAGATGGCGGACACCGGATGCACGTCTAACACCAACATAGCTGTTAAGGCCGCAGTTATCTGCTTTGCCATAGGATGACTACTGTCGTACTTTGTGCTCATGGCAAACGACTGTTGGACGGTCACATAATGCCAAAAAAAGAGTTGCAAGATGGAATTGTCCTTGGGCCCTCCAACCCACCCTTATGTTGTTGAAATAGGACATGCACACTTTACTAAACCAATCATTTCAGCGACAGGGCCTACCAAACTACTGTGGCTGAAATGATTGGTTTGTTTGGGCCCCCACACCAAAAAAGCTGTTCATCTCTCCCTGTACAAACTAAACTGGCTCTACTGAGGCAAGATGTCGTCCTCATCCTCATCCTCTGATTCCTCGCCACCTTCAGTGTGTACTTCCTCATCCTCACACATTATCAATTCGTCCCCGCTGGACTCCACAACCACAGGTCCCTCTGTAGTCTCTGGAGGGCAGTGCTGTTCTTGATTGATGAATTGATAATTCATTTTTATTAACATCATTTTTTCAACGTTTTGCTGAAGCAACCTCCTTCGCCGCTCACTGACCAGGTTCCCCGCTGCACTAAAACTCTTTCCGAGTACACACTGGAGGGGGGACAACTCAGGTAAAATAGAGCCAGTTTGTACAGGGGCTTCCAAACTGGCTTTTTTTCCTGCCAGTAAGAATATGGACTGTCTGACATGTCTACTTGGATGGTGTCAGCAAAGTAATCCTCCACCATTTTTTCAATTGTGACAGCATCCAATGGTTGGCAGGTCCTTCAGTCCGGACCAGATGTTCTCCGCATCCCCGCCAGTGGGTCTTTTAGGAAAACTGAGCTTTTTCCTCGCAGCCACAGGTGTTGAAGTAAATGGAGGAGCTGTTGGCATGTCACGGTCCTCTTCAGAGGACAATCTCCTGACCAGCAGGTCTTTGCACCTCTGTAGACTTGTGTCCGCCGGAAACAGAGACACAACATACGCTTTAAACCAAGGATCCAGCACGGTGGCCAGAATGTATTCCTCTGACTTTAAAAGAGTGACCACCCTCGGATCCTGGCAAAGCGTACGAAGGGCTTCATCCACAAGAGCTACATGCTTGGTGGAATCGCAATGCTTTAACAGCTCCTCCCTCACTTTCTCCAGCTGCTTCTGCAACAGCCTGATCAGGGGAATCAACTGACTCAAGCTGGCAGTGTCGGAACTGACTTCTCGTGTGGCAAGTTCAAATGGCTGCAGAACCTTGCACAACACGGAAATCAGTCTCCAATGCGCTTGACTAAGGCACATCCCCACTCCTTTTCCTATGTCGTAGGTGGCTGTGTAGGCTTGAATGGGCTTTTGCTGCTCCTCCATCCTCTGCAGCATATAGAGGGTGGAGTTCCAGCGCGTCACAACCTCTTGTTTGAGGTGATGGCAGGGCAGGTTTAGCCTTTTTTGATGTTGCTCGAGTCTGCGGTGGGCACTGGCAAAATGCCGAAAGTGTCCAGCAAATTTGCGGGCCACCGCAAGCGTCTCCTGCACACCCCTGTCACTCTTCAGGTAATGCTGCACCACCAAATTGACGGTGTGGACAAAACATGGGATGTGCTGGAAATTGCCCATATGTAATGCCCGCACAATGTTACTGACGTTGTCTGACACCACAAATCCCCAGGAGAGTCTAAGTGGGGTAAGCCACTGAGAGATTATTTCCCTCAGTTTCTCTAAGAGGTTGTCAGCGTTGTGCCTCTTATTAAAACCGGTGATACACAACGTTGCCTGCCTTGGAACGAGCAGCCGTTGTGAAGATGCTGCTACTGATGCAGCTGCTGCTGTTGCTGCGGAAGGCGATGCATCTACCCAGTGGGCTGTCACAGTCATGTAGTCCTTCGTTTGCCTTGAACCACTTGTCCACATGTCGGTGGTTAGGTGGACAATGGGTACAACCGCATTTTTCAGAGCATTGAGGACACTTTTTCGTACTTCTCTGTACATCCCGGGTATCGCCTGCCTAGTGAAGTGGAATCTCGACGGGATTTGGTACCGGGGACACAATACCTCCATCAACCGTCTAAATCCAGATCCACTGATGGCGGACACCGGACGCACGTCTAACACCAACATAGCTGTTACAGCCGGAGTTATCCGCTTTGCAATAGGGTGACTACTGTCGTACTTTGTGGTCATGGCAAACGACTGTTGGACAGTCAACTGTTTGGTGAAAGACATAGCGTTCTTGCGACTTCCCTTCTGGGAAGATGACCGACTACCAGCATCAACAGCAGCAGCGGCAGTAGAAGGCGTACCGCTGCAGGATTCCTCAGATGAATCACTTATTGAAGAGGACTCAGTCTGGCTGGTGACATGGCCTGCAGGACTAAATCTGATGGAGATCGTGGAGGAAGTTGACGAGGAGGGTGTTGGTGGTGTGTATCCAACAGGACCAAGGGATTTAGGTGTCCCTGGACTGCTGACAGTCCTAGCCACAGGTCCTGAACTAAACACTGAATTATGAAGGTTCTTCAGGTGACGTATAAGGGAGGATGTCCCTAGGTGGCCAAGATCCTTACCCCTGCTTATTTGAGCTTTACATAAGCTACATATGGTCATACATTTGTTGTCCGGATTGGGATAAAAATAACTCCAGACAGAAGAGGTGGATTTTTTGGTCTTCTGACCAGGCATGACGATGGGCTTTTTCATCCCATGGACAACAACTGTTTCCCCCCCTGGTGGCTCATTTATGATATTCACATCAGCATCCTCCTCGTCAAGTTCCTCCTCAGTGCCAGCTACATCAATATCCTCCTCCCGGTGTACAACATTCACACCTTCATTAGCCAAATCTGTAACTGGACTGTGGGTGATCCTTCCAGCATATGCAGAGGGCGTGCTGCAAATGGTGGAAGGAGCCACCTCTTCCCGTACAGTGATGGGGAGGTCAGGCTTCGCAACCACCAACACCCTTGGACTCGCCTTGGGGATTTGTGATGCCATCTCTTTAGAAGGCAGAGTTGTTTGCTGTGTTGTTGATGACAGCTTAAATCTCTTAAATTTTTTAGAGGGGTGAGTAAGAGGAGGGCTTAGATCCTTGGGTGAAGCTGAACCACTAGTCATGAACACGGGCCAGGGCCTAAGCTGTTCCTTGCCACTCCGTGTCGTAAATGGCATATTGGCAAGTTTACGTTTCTCCTCTGATGATTTGAATTTTCTTTTTTTTACTAATTGTAGTGAACTTTGGCTTTTTGTATTTTACATGTCTTCTACTAGGAGATTGGGCATCGCCCTTGGCAGACGACGTTGATGGCATTTCATCATCTATGTCATGACTAGTGGCAGCAGCTTCAGCATTAGGAGGAAGTGGGTCTTAATCTTTTCCTACTTTATCCTCTATATTTTTGTACTCCATTATATGCAGCACAAGAGAGCGTACCCCTAAACCACACACACTTTGGGACTGCAGAAACAGTGAACGTAGTAATATAGATTGCAGTTCCTATTTTTTGGACTGCAGAAACAGTGAACGTAGTAATATAGATTGCAGTTCCTATTTTTTGGACTGCAGAAACAGTGAATGTAGTAATATAGATTGCACTTCCTATTTTTTGGACTGCTGAAACAGTGAACGTAGTAATATAGATTGCAGTTCCTATTTTTTTGGACTGCACAAAAAGTGAACGTAGTAATATAGATTGCAGTTCCTATTTTTTGGACTGCAGAAACAGTGAACGTAGTAATATAGATTGCAGTTCTTATTCTTTAGGACTGCAGAAACAGTGAACGTAGTAATATAGATTGCAGTTCCTATTTTTTGGACTGCAGAAACAGTGAACGTAGGTATTACAGTACTAATATTTCAGGACTGCAATAATATATTGCTCTAGAATTTTTTTATACTTTATAAATTATTTTTTGTAATTTTTTTTGTAATTTTTTTGGTATAATTTTTTTATTTATTTATTTTTTTTACATTTTTTGGGGAGTTTTTAATAATTAGAAAATTACCATGGACTTAGCACAAAAAATGCCCAGAGCTAAAGCACCACTGGACTCAGCAGGACAGACACTGGCCAAAGCACCACTGGACTCAGCAGGACAGAGCACAGGACAAAAGGACCACTGTACTCAGCAAGGACAGAGCACTGGACACAATCATAAAGCACCACTGGACTCAGCAAGGACAGAGCACTGGACACAAGCATAAACCACCACTGGACTGATCACGCAGGAGCACCACTACCCTACAACCTCCCTCTACCCTGATCACAGCCCAAATGAAAATGGCGGCCGCTAGCGGGGAATTTATGAAATTCGAGTCTCGCGAGATCCGACGCGAGACTTGGACGTCAGAGCCTCACTTTCATTTTTTTTGGGCGCCGGAAATACTGTTCGGGTGGGCTCCGATTAGCGGAATCTGAGCCCGCTCATCGTTAATTACAACATCAATATAAACTAATCACAAATGTAATTCTTTAAAAATAAATTAAAATTTTAGGTACTCCTGGTCTGCACCCTCTACCTCCTTCCTCTGTGGGCACCCACTGTGCAGGTAAGTGTGAAGAGGTCTGACGGGAGTTGGGAAGAGGTCTGTGTGGAAATGTGTGGGGCATGGGGGAGATCTGAGTGCTTTGGGGGGCATGTGGGGATGTCGGAGTGGATGTTGGGGATTTTTTTGACAATTGGGGGGACTGTGGGCTAGTGATGTTTTTTTTGGAGCAGTGGGCAGATCTGAGTGGCATGTGATGGCATTTTGGAGCATGTGGAAGCATTTTGGGATGAGTGATGTGGGAATGCTGCAGTTTTTTTTTTTAAATTAAAAGTAGTCTCTAGCGCTTTTGGATGTTGGAGGGCGGACAAGCGGCCTTTGAAATATATCAGATTGCCTGCTGTATAACCTCAAAAAGCATTACACGTCAGACCTTCCTGTCCCCACTAACAATATTAATTTTGTTTCCATGAGTCCCACCACTTAAAAAAATAAATAAGAAGAAATATACTAGCATCATCATAGCTATTAAAAGATTTGTTTACCAAATATAGCCTAGAAACTGTAGTAATATAGTAATAATTCTTTATCGGAACATTGTCCTGCAGGACAAATCATTTGATCCATGGTTAGGGATCTCAAATCTTTGAAACAAAAAAACTGGACATTTTTGTGGCATGACATTGGCTCAATCAATAAAAGTCACACTGTGTTTGTTTGTCTGAGTCTACAAAAAGCTGTTCTCATCTAGCAATCTTGAATGACATGGAATTTAAATGATAATAAACCTTGATACAGTGGCGGCCAATTTGTAGCAGCCACATACAGTTCATCCCTAGCCCACCTAGTTAGTGAAATATCCCACACTTGCTCACATTACCACCTCTTAAAAGTTTAAAAAATTTAATGACAAAATCATTAAATTTAGGCACTTTAAACTATGTCTTAATGCAATTAATCGTCTATGGCTTGTGGAATTAATCAGTTTGCAGTGGCAAATGCCAGATTGAACCAAAATATGTAGTACAGTATCATTTAATAAATTTTTTCGAATTTCAGTATACTTATAGGTGAGATTGTGTGCCTAAAACTGGTCCCATGCATGAAGATTTGGAAATACAGCTTATAGGAATCCACATTTGCCATTAGATGGCAACAGTTACTGGTTTCAACCATATCTCCAGCAGACAGTTCACTGGGAATCTGAATGGACTGGGAATTCCAGATGCAACACTTAAGGCCAATTTTTGGAGGAGAAATGTGAAAACTTCTGTAGCCAAATGCTGAATGAGGTGACTATATCTTGTAAACTTCACTAATCTCTACTCACACATGAATTCTGCTTTACCGTTACTCATGTACTTAGCCTGTTCCCTCTGTATGTCTGTTATTGTTTATTATTTTTTATTATTCTGTTATCTTGTACTACTTGCATTTTATTGTGGTGCTAGACCATAAAAAATTCAACTTAAGTGTAGCATTTCAGTTTTCACTCCTAACAGTTTTTGCTTATAGTCTGGTCTTGCTCTTCCTTTTCCTTGTTTTACAGTTTATTTCTTGTTTGCTCCAACCATGTGGTGTGCCTTTTCCTCCCAGCTTTCTGTTTCTAATTGGCCTTAATAAATCATGTCTTATGTTTGTTTTTTTGGACTCAGTTTTCCTCATTTTGTTTGTCTTCCCTTGTCTTTCATCTCCAGTCATCTGGATTTAAGAGTACTAATGTGAACATGAACTTAGACGCCATGAAAGACGTACATTGTCAAGTGGAGAAGCCCTCAACTGGATGCTTACAAGATCATGTCTAAAAGGAGTAAGAATTCTACATCTGGAATTATGTGCATCATTCGATCAAGATCGATTACTTACTAGTTCTTGTTTGCTCCAACCATGTGGTGTGCCTTTTCCTCCCAGCTTTCTGTTTCTAATTGGCCTTAATAAATCATGTCTTATGTTTGTTTTTTTGACTCAGTTTTCCTCATTTTGTTTGTCTTCCCTTGTCTTTCATCTCCAGTCATCTGGATTTAAGAGTACTAATGTGAACATGAACTTAGACGCCATGAAAGACATACATTGTCAAGTGGAGAAGCCCTCAACTGGATGCTTACAAGATCATGTCTAAAAGGAGTAAGAATTCTACATCTGGAATTATGTGCATCATTCGATCAAGATCGATTACTTACTAGTTGTTTTGGCCTTTGCTGACTGTTTGGCTCAGCCTTCTGCTCCCACCATCCCTTTGTTCAGCATGCCTATGCTCTGGCTGGTTGTGTCCGGTCTTCAGCTCCAATTTTGGTTTTAATCCCTTCATTTTTCCAACCAATATTTTATCCTCACTAAGCTAAGTAAAAAAGCTCAAAAAAGGAGCTAAATTTCATAAGTAGATGCTAAGTTATACATTTTAACATTTAAAACAAGTTTTTTTCATTCAATAATTCCTAATTTCATGTTAACGTCATTATAACATACTTTCCTCTTCACTCTATGGCAGCCTTTACTATGGATTTGCTTCCATTTTCCTTAGCTAGAGACAGCTCAAACAAAACATCCACTCACAGAGAGTGTATAAGTCAGCTGGTTTTATTTTAGTGATGTAACACTTGGGGAGGTAAGCTGAAGTCAGGTCATAGACCTGGAGACTGCCACACTGTTACCTCCAGGAACAGCTTTGGTAATGTATAGTGTATTTGGAAATCTCACCTTAGGGTGCTGGAGTGGAGTCTGCGCATGCGCAGGCACTGCTTCATGACTGGGCACCAGGACAGGACTTGGAACTGCTATAAAGAAGCTTTCCCTGTGCAAATGGAGAGCGCGTTTAATGCTCCTAATAATTAGAGATGAGCGGGCTCGGATTTCGCAAATCCGAGCCCACCCGAACAGTGCAGATCCGACGGGATCCGAGCACTGTTCGAGAACTTCCGCCCGCCAAATAAATCCAAAACGAGCCTATGACATCCAAGTCTCACATCGGATCTCGCGAGACTCGGATGTCAGAAATTCCCCGCTCGCGGCCGCCATCTTCATTCTGCCTGCGTTTAGTGAAGAGGGAGGTTGTGGTTTGGGAGCCCCTGTATATATATCTTCAGTGAGAAGCCTTTTGCACAATTTTAGGTACATCTGATGCAGGAACCAGCATAGTTATTAGGTATGCTGACAGATTCTAGTGTAATGACATAAATGAGCTACTAACAACAAGCAGAAATGTATTAGGAGTAAAAAGAAAAAGCAATTAATGTATTTCTTGGAGTGCTAGTAGTCAGGAATCCAGAGTGGGTTGTACAGAGTCTTTTTGTCGGGGAAGAAGTAGAGTATACTGCAGGCAGATAAATACCCATTTACACATAAATAAATTAAATGGAATTAATTTGGGAGAATCTATAATGGAAAAGGATTTGGGAGTGCTCGTAGACAGTAGACTTAGCAATAGTGCTCAATGTCAAGCAGCAGCTGCAAGGGCAAACAAAGTATTGGCATACATAAAAAGGGGCATAGATGCAAGGGAAGACAGTGTCATTTTGCCACTGTATAAATCGTTGGTAAGACCTCATCTTGAATATGCAGTACAGTTCTGGGCACCACTCTATAAAAAAGATAATTTGGAACTAGAAAGGGTTCAGAAAAGGGTGACAAAATTGATAAAGGGTATGGAGTCATTAAGTTATGAGGAAAGGTTAGCCAGTTTAGCCATGTTTACTTTAGAAAAGAGGCGTCTAAGGGGAGATATGATTACTATGTACAAATACATTAGGGGTCAATACAGAGAGCTTTCATGGGAACTTTTTACCCCAAGGACCATACACAGGACACGTGGTCATCCCCTAAGGTTAGAGGAGAGGAAATTTCACAACCAGCAAAGGAAGGGGTTCTTTACAGTAAGGGCAGTCAAGATATGGAATTCATTGCCAGGGAAGGTTGTGATGGCAGATTCAATAGATATGTTTAAGAAAGGGTTAGACAAATTTTTAGCGGAAAGGTGTATCCAAGGATACGACCGTTAATTTAAAATAAAGGATAGTAGTGGATATAGGGTAAAAATTGGATTGCAATATTGAGTCTGGGGGGATTTTCAAAATTGAAACAGATGGGCGGTTGCCTACTCTGGATTAATTTCAAATATAAGTGCAGGATCGCAGGAGATCCAAAATAGGTTGAACTTGATGGACTGGTGTCTTTTTTCAACCTCATCAACTATGTTACTATGTTACTATGTTACATAATTAAATGCTACTTGTCTGTATTTCCTGCTATTAGTAAAAACCCTTTTTATATTAAAATGTGTTTGTGTGCTTAAAGGATGCAGCTCCCAGCAGCTGTACAGAGCACTACAAGGTAAAAAGTCATTCCAGATTTTCAGTGTCCTGCTGAGTCCAGTGGTGCTTTTGTCTTGTGCTTTGTTCTGCTAAGTCCATAGTTATTTTAAAATTATCCAAAAATCATAAAAAAAAAAATAAAAAAAATTCTTGCAGTCCAGAAATATTACTACTGCAATACCTACGTTCACTGTTCTTGCAGTCCAGAAATATTAGTATCAGATATTAAACTACGTTCACTGTTCCTGCATTGCAGAAATATTAGTATCAGATATTAAACTACGTTCACTGTTCCTGCTACATCAAAAACCTGCCCTGCCATCAACAAAAACAAGAGGTAGTGATGCGATTGAACTCCAGCCTCTATATGCTGCAGAGGATGGAGAAGCAGCAAAAGGCCATTCAAGCCTACACAGCCACCTACGATGGGCCACGTGTTTGTGCCGCCCACTTGTGTCGCTTAGCTTAGACATCCAGCTACCTCGGTGAAACCTTTTGGACTAAAAACAATATTGTGAGGTGTTCAGAATAGACTGGAAATTAGTGGAAATGAATGTTATTGAGGTTAATAATAGTGTAGGAGTGGAAAAAAAAACCAAAATATGGATTTTAGCACTTTTTATGCTTTTTTTTAAGAAAAAATCAGAACCCAATACCCAAAATCAGAACCAAAACCTTTCGTGGGGTGTTTTGGCAAAACAAATCAGAACCCAAAACCTCAAGCTAATCAGAACCCAAAACCCAAAACACCAAAAGTGGCCGGTGCACACCCCTACTAATAATTCATGCAGCCTCATGTTGGTTCACCAAAATGGAGACTGAGCCTATTTGCTGATGAACACTCGCTCCACTTAGGCTCCCAAGTTAGGGGTGTTTTATACACACACACACACACACACACGCGCGCGCATATTGTGAAAGAAGCATCGGGAACGTGACAGATGGTATGTGTCCCCCCAGCTATCTGTCATATGTGCTCTGAAGCCTCAGGGAGATTATTTGTATGTGGAATGGTGCTTCCCAAACTTGTCTTTAACTATAGGAGAAACTGGTAAAGGGTCCCTGGGGTTATGTATGGAGAGAAGAAGGGTGGGGTCCATAATAGGGCGAATTTCTGGGTCTTCTAAATTACCTGTGTCAGCGCTGGATAATCAGGCGTTGCATCTGCATGTTGCTGGTAAAAGGCTGCAAAGCAGCTCTTTCAGTCTCTCTCAGTCTGGGGAGCAGGTAGATATCTCCTGAGAGACACTGCAATCAGGGCCATCTTAAAAACATTATGGGCCCCCGGGCAAAGCAGTGCACCGGGGCCCCTACATATATAGATATATATATAGATATAGATGTATAGAGATACAGATATAGATATAGATATATAGAGATAGAGATAGATAGATGTACTTGCTCAGTGACCCTTGAAGGGTTTTTTTGCCGGTTTTTTCTTTTGCAGGGTTATTTATTCTCATTAAGAGCCCTGCATATGGGGCCCCCTTGCCCGTGGCACCTGCCCATCGTGCCCAATGGAAAAGATGGCCTGACTGCAATTGGTGACTAGTAAGTTGTATGTTTTGTATATGTGTGGGACACAAGGTCCTTCACAATAGAAAGGGTGTTCCTGTGTGTTTAATTAGTGCCGAACAGACAATTCATTTTATTTATGTTTTGTTTGTTTTAAATATGGTGAGTAAAACTAGCTGTGGCTAGTCTAACCAAAACAATTGACAGGTGCAATATCCTTTGCCTGCCTGCCCGAAGTGCAGCAGTCTACCCCTCATCCTAGTAATGGTGTATCCAGGGCCCGATTAAGGGTACCAGCCGCCCTAGGCTATTACCGCCGCAGCGCCCCCCAATATAAGCGTATAGGAATACTCCTGAATATGTATATTCAGGAGAATTCGCCAGCATTCAAATTTAGACAGTGCATTCTCTCTTACATGTTCTTGCTCTTCTCTATTCCCTGTTCTTGCTGCTTTATTGTCTTGTGGCCGGCTTCTGGAAAGTCTGGGTCCTGTTTTGAAAATATGCAGCAATTGTATTATGATGCTAAATGTCAACAAATCCTGAATGATTAGGCTCCAAAATACAACAGTTCATTGTGGCCAGATAAAACTGCCCCATAGCACAGGCATATGTAAATAAAATATATGAAAATTGTTGTCAAAGAGCTATAATCAAATATAAACCTCTATCAGCCCCACCTGACTAATATTTAGCATTCTAATGATGCTAGAGACCACAGAGACCATCCTCATACCTGCCACACAATACAAAGATTATGCCCCCCTCAAAACTGCTCTAGTTTTTTAAATAGTCCCCTCAACCATTTCATCAGCCCCGATCAGGCTCATCACTTGCCCCCTTAGCATTGTTGTCTGCCCCCATTAGCCTCTTCACCTGCCCCCTTAGCATTATCTGCCCCATTAGCCTCTTCACCTGCTCCCTTTAACATTGTTATCTGCCCAATTAGCCTCTTCACCTGCCCCCTTAGCATTATCTGCCCCATTAGCCTCTTCACCTGCCCCCTTAGCATTGTTATCTGCCCCCATTATCATTATCTGCCCCATTAGCCTCTTCACCTGCCCCCTTAGCATTGTTATCTGCCCCAATAGCCTTTTCACCTGGCCTCTTAGCATTGTTATCTGCCCCATTAGCCTCTTCACCTGCCCCTTTTAGCATTGTTACCAGCCCCTCCGCCCCCATACATAAGGACTTACCTGTTCTTCCTGCACAGCAGTCTTCTCTCCAGCGCTATACATGACAGGCAGTCTGGCAGCGATCGCTGCTAGCTGCCTGTCAGTGCGGCCGCGGGCGCTTCTTACTGTGGTCACGTGAGATGTGTAAGTCCTGATCTCACGTGACCACAGTAAGAAGCTCCGGCGGCCGCACTGACAGGCAGCTAGCAGCGATCACTGCCAGACTGCCTGTCATGTAGTAGTGACAGTCGGGCCTCCCCCTTTACACCAGGGGCGGTGCCAATGATGCAGGCCCGGAGCTGCCTAAATGAAAAAAAAAAATGGCAGTGAAAAAAAATTAATCTCAGTGACTGCGCCCCCCAGGCTCCAGTGCCCCAGGCTGCAGCCTAGTCAGCCTATTGGCTGATCAGGCCCTGGGTGTATCCAATCTCAGTACCCTTGCAGAGCCTGGGGAAAGCAAAACACAAAGGATTGTGATAAAACATGACAGAGTCTGAAGGAGTTTCTTCTAGTGATGAGTGAGGGGAAATTAAATAAATGCCTAGTTTGCTTAATCTGGCTAATGTGGAAAATTTGTTTAACTATATATATTTCTGAGAATTTAGTGAAATTGCAATTGATACTACAACTCTGAGTTATTTCTTTCTATTTACTTCTTTCCTGTACATCAAATGGTGAAAGAGATAATCTATAAGAAATGGACACAGGTAGGGAAATATCAGTCTAATTAAAAGAAGACTGAAGCTGATGTATCCATTCAGGGATGAGGAAGCTCAAAAAAGGAGCTAAATTTCATGAGTAGATGCAGCTATAGATAGTATGTCTACTATATCAACCTTTCCATTGAAATATGGTAGTTCTCTAAGGGATTGTATGAAAAGGGAAGCAGATTTTTCAGTTCTTTGAAAAAGATTCATGTTTCATCTGGAACCACATTAAAATCAGGAATAGCTAGGGCCTTAAGGTTATGGGGTGAAAATCTCAATACATATATCCAAAAGTAAACAGACAAAATTTAGTAAAAAGGTATAGAATTCCTCTGTGAAGCATCTTTGGATACTATTGTTTGTTTGCAAGAGCAGTTGCTGGGCTCTATGGTTACATCCTTGGGTAATAAACAGCCGATCAAAGAATTATATGCCCAGGCGCGGGCTGGGAGAGGGATGGCCGGGGGGCACACACGCGGCCGCATCCCCTGTCATGTGATGCGGCCGCATCTGATGTCATTAGATGCGGCCGCGGGGGGAAAACTATGTTTTTTGCATCCGGGGGGCGGCCAGCTGGCCTAACCCCCGGCCCTAATAGCCGTCTGACCCAGAGTTGTGTTATATCTGTTTCCATCGTTACCAATAAAGATTGTCCGATGCAATTAATGTGTTTCCAAAACACAAGAGATTTAATAGCAGCATATTACAATAAGAATGTAGCACAGTATAACTGATACATACGCAGCCCACCCCGGATCCAGGGACAGAATTCAGTCCTGAAGTTTGCAGTAAAAGAGGCTCGGGCTGCTTCAGTGGCCTTGTTTTATACAAATTAGATTAAAAAAACTGATAATGTCACAATGTACACAAGGATAAACTAAGGTCTTTTTTCATTGGTTTCATTGGTTCAGGGTGCAAGATAGTCCAGTACAATGCAAATCATATGGCAGTTAAAATAATTTCTCTCCAAAGGTGGAGGCAAGTCATTTCGACAGCTGAGCTTATGTCTTGCCTGAGGAAACCCACTTAAACTGGTTTGAACTAACTAATTTTGCAAAGAATTTTTAAATATGAATCTTATACTAATCATAACTAGCGATCGCTTCTCTGATGGTCCCGGATTCCTGCCGATAAAATATAGATTAATATAAGACCAAACACCATACATTTCTTAGGACCTCAACCATAAATACCTTTAATGTAAATGTATAAATAACCTTCAAGTCTTACACTTACATTGACATGGACATTTGTAAATAGTTCACTTTTAATAAAGTTCCAACTCACATCATTTTATTAGTATTTGCTGTGTTTTCCTATTTGCGCAGGATTCTATAATAACCGGTATTTATTAATTTAAAATTACTTCATCCAATTATTCGACATGAAAAATCAAACATTGGCCATTTGCCGGTCAGTGCACAATTTAAGGCTTTTCCTCCTATCTCCCGTTGTCAGATCTTAAGGTCTCCTAACCTGTGAGGACTGTGAGGACTCTGACCTCTGTGACTCATGTTACCTGTTCCTCAATCAATCCGACGGGTTTGAAAAACCAATCAGATTCTAGTTATCATTTATTTAGTACATTCTACAAAATGACAGCTAGAATCTGATTGGTTGCTATAGGCAACATCTCCACTTTTCAAACCCGCCGGAAAACTCTCAGCTTGATACATTTACCCCCTGATGTATATTGTAGAACCTCATGCCTCATCATCGGTCCCATTTCCAAGCTACTTGCTTTTCAGGTCTCTCAGCGCATTAGTCCTCTGCAGCTCATCACCTCTCTGTTGGTATTCTGTGTTCCCTGTTTCACAATCTAGGCCTGTGTTACTCTGCAGTACCTCGCGCATCATCATCTATCCTGCATCTAGCGTCAGCCACCCACGGTGATCTCAGTACTCCAGCCCGCAGTAATACTTCCTTATAGTCTCCTGTGTATTCGCTTCCACAATCCAGTGACCGTGACCTCTGGCTAAAGAGTAGCTAAGCCCATATTCCCTTGCAGGGTCCCTGATGAATACCTCTCTACCGTTAGAGGTAAGCCTATTCTGAGGAGGCTTCAAGGTCTATTTCAGACTCGGACAGAATTTGGATACAGATTAAATATGGGGAACTAAGAATGACACCAAGGCAGAGAGTATAAGGGATTAGGGTTTAATGTTGTGTTAAAGATTAGATTTGCCAAGTGGTATTTAAGCTGTGATTTTCATTGGTCGGTTAAATAATTTTAGCAAATTTCACAACCATTGTCCTGTGTGTGGGCCCCCCAAAAATTTATGTAATACTCCCTACTGAGCTACACCCCCAGTGACTGCATGCGGGCGTCACTGGGCTAGAGAGCTGGTGCAGAAGTGCCGGCCACATACGGGGGAGAGGCAGTAATGTGGACAGCCTCGTGATGTTGTGGGCGAAGCTAAGCAGCAAGGCACAAAAGGACCCAGCACCATTGCTTAGTGATCATGTGTGGACCGAAGCCCATAAAGACTCTCGTTTTCCCCATTAGTGGGATGTGTGACAGCCAGGAACCCAGGACAGAGAGGAGGAGTTCCTCAGCATTGGCTGCAGTGAGAGGTTAATAAAAGGAGAATCCCCATACCTAAAAAGGCCCCTGAGAGAGAGAAGGGGAGACGCAAAGTAAAAAGGGGAGCACTACCTGCGGCATCGTGTCAGTACTGAAAATCCCTAAGTGAAAGAGGGACCAAAGAGAGAGACCCCAGAGAAAATAAAGCAGTCATGAAAGAAAGTGCAGAGCCCAAGACATATTGTCGCTGAGGAGGGGTGAGTGAAAAGACTTACACTACACTTGAGAGAGCACACACTTGGCTCTAGCACTATCCTCCCCACAGATGAGTAGGGAACAGCAGCTGAGAGTACACAGTGTGTGTCAGAACTGTAGGAAAAAGAAGCTGGCCCTGGATAATGGAAATATCTATGTGATAAGTGAAAATGTGTGGAACTACTGTGACCAAGATTACCTAGTGTGTACTGTAACTTGATATTGATGCAAAACAACTGTTCGTTTTTACTGCAAAAGTGTCTAAAATGTGTACAGAAGAATTGAAGAGAAATGTGACACTTATTAACAACATGAGACATGTTTAAACTTTGTGCAGGAGTAAGGACATGTGATGTAGCCACATCCATGTTAACAGTTTAAGATGATCAAAAATGGGAAAGGCACTGTACATAGTTACTGCACTATTGTCCGCAACCAAGTATTGAGCTGGAGTGAGTTATGGAAATAAATAGTTTATTTTGTGAAAGAGATGGTCTGATGCACATCTATTGTACTCCACCACCACGGTGGATTAGTGGTTAGCAATTCTGCCTCACAACAATGGGGTCATGAGTTCGATTCCCGACCATGGCATTATCTGTGCTGAATTTGTATGTTCTTCCCGTGTTTGAGTGGGTTTCCTCCAGGTGCTCCGGTTTTCTCCCAAAAAGCAAAAACATAACGACCGGGACGTCACTTCCAGGTCTCGCCCCGGCGTTGCCTAGGCAACGGTTGGGACGCTGTAGTGGGTAGCGCCGCATCCCGGCAGTGGAGGGCGCATGCGCAACCTATCTATAAGCCTGTGGGCTGATTTATTTTCTATTTTTGCTTAGGCACAGGCTGGGGGTGATTTTCAGAGCTAGGCTCTGATTAGCCACATTCAGTATTTAAGGCAGGGAGGGCTTAGCTTCCCTGCCGGTTGTAGCGTCCAGTTCCCTGTCTGCTAACCTTCTGGATTGATTTTCTGTGTATGTACCTTGGACCTTGCCTGTTTGCCTGTGACATTGATTCGATTGCCTGTACCTTGGACCCCGCTATATTGCCTGTGACCCTTACCTTGGCGTGTTTCCTGATTATTCTGCTTGCTAGTAACCTCTGACCTCGGCTTTTGTCTGACCATCCGCTGCCATCTACGCTGCCTCCTGTCCTGCCGCTACAGTTTTGTATTACAAACTCACACTACATCTGGAGATAAGTCCTGGGAGCATCTGAGTACCGGTGAGCGTATAAAGCTCTATGGGAAAGGCAGCTGCTAAAGGTGAAGACCTCCGCCATCTAGTTCTGTGATTTTGTGAACAGACTGTCAGCGTAACAACTGGTAGGTTAATTAGCTGCTATCAAATTGATCCTAGTCTCTGTGTGTGTGTGTGTGTGTGTGTGTGTGTGTGTGTATGTATGTGTATGTTAGGGATGTTAGACTGTAAGCTCCAATGGGGCAGGGACTGATGTGAGTCAGTTATCTGTACAGCACTTCAGAATTAGTGGCGCTATATAAATAAATTATGATGATGTTATAACACCAGTGTCCAAACACTTAAGAGATAAATCAGCCCACAGGCTTATAGATAGGTTGCGCATGCGCCCTCCACTGCCTTATCTAGCTCTCCCAAGAGCTAGATAAGGCAAAGATGACTGCATAGGTGAGTAGCACTACCTAACCATGCGCCCCAATACCACACACAATGACTGAATCAGATTTGATCGAGTGTTTGACAGTTTTGTTGAGTAGCCATTTCACAGCATTAGATAATTTTTATACAAGTAGCAGATGTTACAGGCAGTTGTACATGTAGTGTCACCCTCTGTGCCACAACTATTTTCTGATATACTTTTCGGTAAACTGGGTGTGCAGTGTAGTATCAATAAATGAGAGCTATTCAATTTCCCTTACTTCCATGCAACTTTCTGAAAATGTGTGCCTCAGGCAATGACATTTCGGATGTTAGTCCTGTGGTTCAGTGATAACTGCATGAAATTACTGTGTACATAGTTTGCAAATCTCTGAAAAAGAAAGCTGACCCTTTCCTCCTCAGCAACAAGTATTATTAACTTTTTTAATTCCAGACACATTCTGCCAAAACTTCAATCCATTCATCGCATGCAGCCTTTCTTTGCATATTTCCATTATATTTCATTTATCCGTTTATTAACAGCAGATCGTTAACCACCAACAAGAGAATGAGTAACTCTGTGAGCTGCTTCAAATAAGTAATTCTTGAAGGCCTCTTGTGTTTTGTGGCAGGTGTTTTAAGCAAGTATTCGCTTAGAAAAGAGATGAGGGGCAGAAGGTCAAAGTCAATAAACCAATCTTTATAAACTAATAGTTATGTGCTATGCAGCTCAGCAGGGAGACCACTTCAGAAAAATAAGCTCAGTTAGGTTTACATTTTGCAAGACTGAGAGGTGCCCATAAAAGCATAAGCGTTAAATTACTAGCTATTGATTTCATTCATACCTTCAGGAGTGATGGTGCCCTTTTAAAGGATTGTGGACATTCTCTTTGTGTTCTCTATTTTATGTGAATGCATACAATACAACATAGTGATCTCTGTTTCTATTGTCAGTATATTTTCATTTAAAAATCACTATCTACTCTGCAAAGGTTACTTATGTAAAAGAAATTATAGGAAAAGTTATTCTCGTGCATTGAAATGCAGTACTTCATATGTTTAGAGGTGCATTTATTTTATTTGTATTAATCTATATAAAATACAGTAGTCCAATCCAACACTATAAGAACATGTTCCTTCTTTAATGGTTATTACACTTTAGCATATAGTCGTCTATAAATGGAAACTGTGCCACTAGCCGTCAGTTATTTTTTTTATTCTTTTTTTTATAAACTTTTTATTAGAAACATCTTTTTTTTCGGTAAAAAGCATTACAAAATCTCAAGAGGTTAATCAGTAACAAATACCACGTGTTTACATACAGCAGGACACATAAACACTCTCATAGTTCTATCATATTCAGGAGATAATTGCGTAATTATCCAGAACTGCAAAGATGTTGTCTTAACATTTCAGAACTATAGGGTATGGAGGGGATGAGAGTAATGAATAGAAGGGGGGAATGTAGGGACCAGAGGAAGGGATGGGAAGTTGAGAATTCACGTATCAAATAAAGGAGAAGTAAACTTGTTTAGAAGTACCATTTCATATTTAGCTGTCAGTTATTTACACAATGTAAGTTAACTATTTACAAAGGCTTTTGTAAGAAATGGATATTGTGTTTGCTTCACTTTCTCTGATGTTTGCATTGTCAAATTGTGGCCATTCATGGCTTGAACAGTAAATATAGTTTAGATGGTTTCGATAACCATGATCACTCACAGGTGTTACAGTCAAAATTTGTGATAAATATACCAAGCTGAAAAAAACTTTATCCTTGTTCCCCACTGTACAATGTCTACACCGCTTGATCATGATTTCATTCTCCTCCACTTTACATTGTTATTGCTCTGCCACTGCTCTTCTCCTTTTACATTGTCCACATTGCTTTCATTGGTTTCACTGCTTTGTCTCCGCTTCTAATTTGCTCTGTTCCACTTCGGACTCCTTTCTGCTGCCCTCCTCTTTGTACTTCTCCCCCTCACCTCCCTGCTTCCTCCGGCCGTTCTCTTATTCCCCTGTCTCTCATCATGCCGCCTCGCTCCTTTCCTATACCCATCCTCTCCCCAGCCCCCGCCAAGGGCCCATATCTCTCTATCCTATCTCTCACCCCCCCTCGCTCCATCAACCCTGACAATCTCATCCATATCTCCTCTTCTTCATCCCTCCCTTTTTCGTGTGCCCTCTGGAACTCCAGGTCTGTCCGTAACAAACTGTCCTCCATTCACGACCTCTTCATCTCTAACTCTCTTAATCTTCTTGCCATAACTGAAACCTGGCTTACTTCTTCTGAAACTGCCTCCCCTGCTGCTCTCTCCTATGGGGGCCTCTCTTTCACCCACTCCACCAGACCAGACGTGTGTCCAGGTGGGGAAGTGGGCCTCCTCCTATCCCCTAACTGCACTTTTCGGGTCATACCCACTCTAACTTCCCTCTCCTTCTCCTCCTTTGAAGTCCACTCCATTCGGCTCTTCTCCCCCATCCACCTCCGTGTCTCCGTCATCTACCGTCCCCCTGGCCCTACCTCTCTTTTTCTCGACAACTTCGCCGCCTGGCTCCCCCACTATCTTTCTTCTGACCTGCCCTCCATTATACTGGGTGACTTTAACATCCCTGTTGACAACTGTTCTGACCCTGCCACCATCAAACTTCTCACTCTTTCCTCCTCCCTTGGCCTCACTCAGTGGACCACCTCCCCTACCCACTGTCTTGGTCACTCCATCGACCTTGTCTTCTCTCACCTCTGTGATCTCTCTGACTTCTCCAACTCTCCCTTCCCACTCTCTGACCACCATCTCCTCTCCTTCTCTGTGTCCTCCTCCCCTTCTCCCACCTCGCCTAAAGCCACCCTCACCAGGCGCTACCTTGACGCCATTGACCCCCATCTCCTTCTCCGCCTCTCTTGAAACTCTCCTATCACCCCTTCCCTCTCTGGCCTGCCCTGATCAGGCATCCTCTCTCTACAACCAATCCCTCACTACTGCCCTGGACACCGTCGCCCTGGCCTCTTCTATCTGCCGTCGTCGCCTTACTCCCCAACCCTGGCACTCCAAACTCACCCGCTCCCTCCAAAAGTGCTCTCGCACAGCTGAACGCCTCTGGAGGAAATCTCGTTCCCTGGCTGAATTCCTTCACTTCAAATTCATCCTCTCCTCTTTCTGCTCTGCCTGTCCCTCGCTAAACAATCCTTCTTCAAGTCGCTCATCTCTTCTCAGTCCTCCAACCCCCGCCGCCTTTTTTCCACATTCAACTCCCTCCTCTCCCCCCCTCCCACTGTCCCGCCTTTCCTCTCGGCATCTGACTTCACCTCCTTTTTCTCCTCCAAAATTGAAGCCATCAGACACAACATCTCCTCCTCCCACCACTCTCCCCCCACTCCCAATGCTTCACCTCCCACCATCAACCAGCTGTGGTCCTCCTTCATCCCCACATCAGGTGATGAAGTTTGCTCCCTTATTCTTTCCTCTCCACCCTCTACATGACCTCTTGATCCCATCCCCTCCCACCCCCTTCGCTCTCTCTCTCCTACTGCCTGCTCCTACCTCGCACACCTCTTCAACCTATCAGTCTCCTCTGGCGTTGTCCCATCCTCATTCAAACACGCTCTTATCTCCCCTATCCTTAAGAAACCCAATCTCGACCCCACCTCTCTTGCTAACTACCGCCCTATCTCTCTTCTCCCATATGCCTCCAAATTACTTGAGCGGATTGTCTGCAGTCGCCTCACCAGACACCTCTCTGACAACTCCCTCCTTGACCCTCTCCAATCTGGCTACCGCCCCCTCCACTCCACTGAAACAGCCCTGGCTAAAGTTACCAATGATCTCCTATCAGCCAAATCCAAGGATCACTACTCCATACTCATCCTCCTTGACCTCTCCGCGGCCTTCGACACCGTGGACCACCCCCTCCTACTGCAAACTCTTCTCTCACTCTGCCTCTCTGGCTCTGTCCATGCCTGGTTCACCTCATACCTTGCTAATCGCTCCTTCTCCGTATCCACATCTGGTTCTTCCTCCACCCCCTCCCCTCTCCCTGTTGGAGTCCCTCAGGGCTCTGTTCTTGGCCCTTTACTCTTTTCGCTCTATACTTCCTCCCTTGGGGCTCTCATCTCCTCTTTCGGTCTTTAGTATCACCTATATGCTGATGATATTCAACTCTACATCTCTTCTCCTGATCTTTCCTCCTCCCTCCTCTCTCGTGTAACTGACTTCCTCTCAGCCATCTCATCCTGGATGTCCTCTCGCTTTCTTAAAATTAACATCTCCAAAACCGAACTCATTGTCTTTCTCCCACCCAGGCTCCCTTCCCACCATGTCCTCTCTATTGTTGTTAACAACTCCACTATCTCCTCTGTCACCCAACTCCGCTGCCTAGGTGTCACTCTCGACTCCTCTCTCTCTTTTGCCCCCCACATTCAATCCCTTGCCCAAGCCTGTCGCTTCCAACTCCGTAACATTGCCCGCATCCGTCCCTTCCTTTCTCAAGATGCCACCAAAACTATCATCCATGCTCTCATCATCTCCCGTCTCGACTACTGCAACCTCCTCCTTACTGGCCTCCCATGCTCCCGCCTTGCCCCCCTCTGCTCTATACTCAATGCGGCTGTGAGACTCATCTTCCTCTCACGCCGCTCCTCCTCTGCCTCCCCTCTCTATCTTTCCTTACATTGGCTCCCCTTCCCCTACAGAATCCTTTTCAAACTCCTCACCACCACTTGCAAGGCTCTCTCTCAGTCTACTGCCCCTTACATCTCTAACCTCCTCTCCATTCACACTCCCACCTGCTCCCTTTGCTCAGCCAATGATCGCCGCCTCTCCTTCACTCTGATCACCTCTTCCCACTCTAGAATCCAAGACTTCTCCCGTGCTGCCCCCCTTCACTGGAACGACCTCCCTCGCTCCATTCGTCTCTCACCCAATCTGTGCTCCTTCAAGCGGGTTCTTAAAACTCACCTGTTCCTTAAGGCCTACCAACCATTCACTTAACCTCTCACCTCTTCTGGTTCTCCCCTGCCCCCTTTCTCTCTCCCCGTTGCTTCACTGGCTCCCTTATGTACCTGATTCTGTTTACCCTCCCTTAGGATGTAAGCTCGTATGAAGAGGGCCCATCTTCCCTCCTGTCTCCATACCTGTTCTCCCGCTCCGTCTCTGTATCTGCCTGCCTGGAGTTTCTGAAGTACTGGTACTTTGTGTTTATTGTTCTGTACTGTCTTACCCTGTATAGTCTACTGTTTGTACCATGTACGGCGCTGCGGAAACCTTGTGGCGCCTTACAAATAAACGATAATAATAATAATATGGTCCTTAAGGCTAGGCGATGTATAGGGGGAACTAAAGAGTTGGCTAGCACATTGTTGCTTTGATGTAGAGAGGAAAAAAGTTTAAGGAACTGAACCCTCAAAAAATGTATGCACACAGGATAAAAATGCTGACATCGAAGACCAGTCTTAACGGAATAACATCAAATTCAGTCCAGTCGGAAGAATTGCTCCCTTTCATTACTGACTTTTTCCGTAAGTTACTGCCTGAGGCGTCTGACCAAGATCTGATCATATCAACAATAATATGTAGAAAACCTACAGGCGCTAATACATATTCTCTATAAAGTATAGAATGGAAGAATACTTAAATCATATGATGGTAATCCTCCAATTCTTATTTCTCCCAGATTGTTCATATATTCATAGAACAAAGAGAGAAGAGCAGAATAGTGTAATACAATCACAAAAAAACATTTATCAAATTTGACAAATTGGACTAGAATTTCAAATTGAAACAGAAAATCTTCTTTAATCTGTAGACGCCCCCTTTAGTGGGGTACTCACGAGAATTAGATGAAATATAAGCCCATCGAGTTGTAGTTTTTCTTTTCTTTACTCTTCATAGGATCTTGGTCCGTAAGTCAACTCCATTGTAAATCATCATATGAGTTTCACCAGAAAAATAATAATAAAATATATCTAGTGTGATATTGCTTTAAAAAAAATTATTCATATATTCCCAAAGATATAATATAAAACAATAAAACAATGTATATCTACTCCTACCAGACAAATGATGTGTTCAGGCAGTTGGTATAAGTTCACAAAGCTTCCAAGTAGGTGACAATGTAGAACAGCCAAAACAGAACATCAAAGGAGTGGAGGAGATAGAATCATCAGTCAACAAGCTCCAACATGTTTCGACCTGGAATGGTCTTTTTTAAGGTGCATAGTGGACTGAACCCTCCTGTGGGCAATTTATACTGAAATCCTCCAATCAGGGCATTTCTTTCAATAGAACTGGTGAAACATCTTGTATTCTAATCTTATTAATATAATTACTTTACAGGTTATGTAAAATACAAATATAAAAACCTTTACAGACCTTACTTATCAAAATAAAGAGGTAACAAACATTTCTAAATAAAACATTCGACTTGTGCGATGTCACTTCCGGTTTTGAAACACAATGACATCATATCCGGTTTAGCGAAATTTTAACAAACTAGTAAAACAAATACTTCCAATATTCTCAACATAATTCCTTTACATATAGTCCCTTAACATATAGTATAGGAATCGTAATAAGCAATTCACATTCCCTCTGCAAAACGTTTATCAAGCGCAATGTCACTTCCGGTTCCCAGACAAAGTGACATCATATCCGGTTTGGCGTTTTATCTAACAAAAGTAATTTTTTTAAAAAATTATGACTACAAATGGTATAAATCCAACACGATATATAAGGAAAGACTCTCCTATCTCACTATACATATCAAATACAGAATACATATGATACTGCATCGCTTCTGATTTCACTAGACAATGAGGCTAGATATGAGGTACACAGTGAAATATATAAGTATATGAATCAAATTTTTTTATTTTTTTTCTCTTTCTTTTCTGTTATAAAAAGCATGTAATGGATATAAAAGAACAAGACTATTATAACATATAAATGGACCAAATCACGTAACGTCATTTGCGGTGTATGAACATAGTGACGCTACATCCGGTTTAGCGATATATGCCAAACTTATATACAAATACATATAGAACAAAATAAACAGATTCTGAATACATAATCAACATATACAGAATATCCAAGTAACAACATTCCAGAAATTCAGATTTTTCATTCTGATAGTATCGTAGTCCAAAGTAGAAATTCTTGATGTCATATGATGTACATCGGTTGTCATAGAAACAAAAAGAAATATATGTATGAGAGAAAACAGAACAGTGCAATGTCTTGTCATCACAAAAAAGTAATTCAAACTAAAAAACACTTCAACTCAAAATCTTTGTTGAGTCCCTTAGGGATTAAAGTATCTAGTTTATAAATCCAGGACATTTCTGTTCTTGCCAATAAATTATCTATGTCTCTGATTTTCCAATTGCTTTGTATAGAGTCTATGGCCATAAAAAAATGTTAATTCAGATGGTGAACAGTTATGAATATTTTTAAAATGTTGAGAAACAGAATGTGTAATTAGCCCCTTCTTAATATTTCTAACATGCTCACTTATACGAGTTTTTAAAGGTCTTGATGTTCTTCCTACATATACGAGACCGCATTTGCATCCTAATACATATATAACGTTTTTTGAGTTACAAGTAAGGAAGTGGTTAATAGGGTATTCCTGATTGTTTATAACAAGCTTCTCAAATTTACTTGTCTTCGATTTTATTGCCCTACATCCTTGACAAATTCCACATCTATAAAAGCCTTTACTTAAAATTTTACCCTTAATGTGATTGCTTTCACAGGTACCTCTTACTAGTTTATCTCTGATATTAGGAGCTCTTCTGTATATAAATTGCGGTTGTTCTGGAAGTAATTCATGAAGAATATCATCTTTTAGTAGTACATACCAATGTTTCCGGACTAATTTTTCTATATTTTTATGTTGGCTATTGTATCTTGTAATAAAAGCAGTTTCATATCTTTTTGAATTGTCTTAATAATATGTTGCCTTATCCTTCTATTTTTTATATAAGAGGTCTTGTCTATCTGTTTGTAACGTTTTATCCATAGCTTTTTCTAAACATTGCTGACTATAGCCTTTAGCCTGAAAAGTTTCTTTCATATCCTTCATTTGTTCATTCAGAATGTAAGGGTCAGAACAATTCCGTTTTAGTCTGAGAAACTGACTATACGGACTACCATTTAGCCACGCTTCATGATGTTCACTATTCTTTAGAATGTATGAATTACTATCCGTAGGTTTTTTAAACCCCATTGTTTGTACCATTCCATTGTTTACATAAATTTGTAGATCTAGAAAATTGACCTTTGTTTTACTGACGTCAAAGGTTAGATGAACATTCCAATCATTATTATTTAAATGAAGGCAAAAATTATCCAAAGAATCCCTATCTCCCCGCCAGAAAAAAATAATGTCATCTATATACCTGAACCATGACACCAGGCCCGCTCCAAGCTCACCAACCTGGCTAACAAAAGTATGTTCCCAATGAGCCATAAATAGGTTGGCATAACTTGGAGCGAACCTGGTGCCCATGGCCGTTCCAGTTTTTAAAGAATAGTGAACATCATGAAGCGTGGCTAAATGGTATTCCGTATAGTCAGTTTCTCAGACTAAAACGGAATTGTTCTGACCCTTACATTCTGAATGAACAAATGAAGGATATGAAAGAAACTTTTCAGGCTAAAGGCTATAGTCAGCAATGTTTAGAAAAAGCTATGGATAAAACGTTACAAACAGATAGACAAGACCTCTTATATAAAAAATAGAAGGATAAGGCAACATATTATTAAGACAATTCAAAAAGATATGAAACTGCTTTTATTACAAGATACAATAGCCAACATAAAAATATAGAAAAATTAGTCCGGAAACATTGGTATGTACTACTAAAAGATGATATTCTTCATGAATTACTTCCAGAACAACCGCAATTTATATACAGAAGAGCTCCTAATATCAGAGATAAACTAGTAAGAGGTACCTGTGAAAGCAATCACATTAAGGGTAAAATTTTAAGTAAAGGCTTTTATAGATGTGGAATTTGTCAAGGATGTAGGGCAATAAAATCGAAGACAAGTAAATTTGAGAAGCTTGTTATAAACAATCAGGAATACCCTATTAACCACTTCCTTACTTGTAACTCAAAAAACGTTATATATGTATTAGGATGCAAATGCGGTCTCGTATATGTAGGAAGAACATCAAGACCTTTAAAAACTCGTATAAGTGAGCATGTTAGAAATATTAAGAAGGGGCTAATTACACATTCTGTTTCTCAACATTTTAAAAATATTCATAACTGTTCACCATCTGAATTAACATTTTTTATGGCCATAGACTCTATACAAAGCAATTGGAAAATCAGAGACATAGATAATTTATTGGCAAGAACAGAAATGTCCTGGATTTATAAACTAGATACTTTAATCCCTAAGGGACTCAACAAAGATTTTGAGTTGAAGTGTTTTTTAGTTTGAATTACTTTTTTGTGATGACAAGACATTGCACTGTTCTGTTTTCTCTCATACATATATTTCTTTTTGTTTCTATGACAACCGATGTACATCATATGACATCAAGAATTTCTACTTTGGACTACGATACTATCAGAATGAAAAATTGGAATTTCTGGAATGTTGTTACTTGGATATTCTGTATATGTTGATTATGTATTCAGAATCTGTTTATTTAGTTCTATATGTATTTGTATATAAGTTTGGCATATATCGCTAAACCGGATGTAGCGTCACTATGTTCATACACCGCAAATGACGTTACGTGATTTGGTCCATTTATATGTTATAATAGTCTTGTTCTTTTATATCCATTACATGCTTTTTATAACAGAAAAGAAAGAGAAAAAAAAATTTTTTTTTGATTCATATACTTATATATTTCACTGTGTACCTCATATCTAGCCTCATTGTCTAGTGAAATCAGAAGCGATGCAGTATCATATGTATTCTGTATTTGATATGTATAGTGAGATAGGAGAGTCTTTCCTTATATATCGTGTTGGATTTATACCATTTGTAGTCATAATTTTTTAAAAAAATTACTTTTGTTAGATAAAACGCCAAACCGGATATGATGTCACTTTGTCTGGGAACCGGAAGTGACATTGCGCTTGATAAACGTTTTGCAGAGGGAATGTGAATTGCTTATTACGATTCCCATACTATATGTTAAGGGACTATATGTAAAGGAATTATGTTGAGAATATTGGAAGTATTTGTTTAACTAGTTTGTTAAAAATCGCTAAACCGGATATGATGTCATTGTGTTTCAAAACCGGAAGTGACATCGCACAAGTCGAATGTTTTATTTAGAAATGTTTGTTACCTCTTTATTTTGATAAGAAAGGTCTGTAAAGGTTTTTATATTTGTATTTTACATAACCTGTAAAGTAATTATATTAATAAGATTAGAATACAAGATGTTTCACCAGTTCTATTGAAAGAAATGCCCTGATTGGAGGATTTCAGTATAAATTGCCCACAGGAGGGTTCAGTCCACTATGCACCTTGAGAAAGACCATTCCAGGTCGAAACATGTTGGAGCTTGTTGACTGATGATTCTATCTCCTCCACTCCTTTGATGTTCTGTTTTGGCTGTTCTACATTGTCACCTACTTGGAAGCTTTGTGAACTTATACCAACTGCCTGAACACATCATTTGTCTGGTAGGAGTAGATATACATTGTTTTATTGTTTTATATTATATCTTTGGGAATATATGAATAATTTTTTTTAAAGCAATATCACACTAGATATATTTTATTATTATTTTTCTGGTGAAACTCATATGATGATTTACAATGGAGTTGACTTACGGACCAAGATCCTATGAAGAGTAAAGAAAAGAAAAACTACAACTCGATGGGCTTATATTTCATCTAATTCTCGTGAGTACCCCACTAAAGGGGGCGTCTACAGATTAAAGAAGATTTTCTGTTTCAATTTGAAATTCTAGTCCAATTTGTCAAATTTGATAAATGTTTTTTTGTGATTGTATTACACTATTCTGCTCTTCTCTCTTTGTTCTATGAATATATGAACAATCTGGGAGAAATAAGAATTGGAGGATTACCATCATATGATTTAAGTATTCTTCCATTCTATACTTTATAGAGAATATGTATTAGCGCCTGTAGGTTTTCTACATATTATTGTTGACATTATAACTTGTTGGGAATTTTGTGTATATTCCCTTTGAATTCCAGCGGGCAGCCGATAAAAGTGAAGCACTGTTTTGGGATCTCACTAAATTTTAAACTACATAAGATCTGATCATAGATCGTATCCACAGGCTCCCTAGGCCTAGGTCTGGGCCTAAGGACCTTCCTAGAGACAAACTCATGAGAATCCATTTCTTTCAAGTTAAGGAGCGAATATTGCAGGCAGCCAGGTTGGAGGATAATGCTGAATGCCTTCAGAATCTCCAATTTATTTTTTTTTCAGGAGCTGTCATCCACTACTATTACTAAGCATAGATCCTTTCAAGCAATTACTAAAGCGCTGCGTGAACAAGAGGTCCTCTACAGATGGGGGTTCCCGATTAAACTAATCATTCGGAGGAACAACATCACCCACATTATCTCTTCAGTAGAAGATGGAGTGGCCCTATTGAAATCTTGGGACATACCTGTTGCAGAGATAGCGTCTAGAACACGCCACTGACAAAATTGGTTTGAAGTCGAACTATGCTAGTTTAAGGTTTACATGTTCTTTACGTGCCTTCTCCAGCTACCTTCTCAACCAGCAAATACTCTAACCCAATGTTTTGGATTATTTCAGTTTTCCTTCCCCAATTTTTTTCTTCCCCTTCTACCACAGCATGCAACAACCTTGGCCACCTCCCTTCTGGCATTGCCGGGAGGCATTAGACATAAGCTTAGACATGCCCTAAATTTCCTAGTATAATTGGTTTAATTTTTCTCTCTCAAAATCCTAGGGGCCTGAACTCTCCAAAATAAATGGAGGCTGGTGCTAGCCTCATTTCACAATCTCAAGGCTGATGTGGTCGCCATTTAGGAGACTCATTTTTTAGCCTCTGCCCCACATATCTCCGGAGACCGTCACTACCCAGTTTGCTATACAGCTAATGGACCACTCAAGCGCAACAGGGTTGCCATATTAATTAGTCACCTTCATACATAAGAATACTATCGCAGACAAAGCAGAGAGATAGAAAATAAACTAGTGACCTTGGTTTCACTTTATGCCCCAAACTCCCAACAAATTCCCTTTCTAAATGAGGCATTTAGGGAAATTGATAGACATAAGTAAGGCAATTTGATTATCATAGGAGATTTCAATATAGTTTTGGATCCTAGATTAGACAGGCCCTCCTTGTTACATCCCTCTCCCAACTCTACTCCCCTGGGTCCTTCGATAGCCTTTACTAGCTCAAGGCGGAACATGACCTGTATGATCTTTGGTGGGCCTCTGACCCAAACGACAAAGACTATACCTATTTCTTTTCTGTTCACAACTCCTATTCCCACATTGACCTCATCCTTACAGATAAATGGACATTGTAAGCAACTGCTCAGTTTAAAATTCTACCAATAAAGTGGTCCGACCATGCCCCGCTACTCTGGACATGGTGTCTCAAGAGCTCATGTGCCTCCTAGACCCTGGCATATGCCATCCTATTTATTAACTCCTTGAAGCTAAACTAGTCCTTAAGGATGCCCTTCTCCTGTACTGTTAAATAACTCCCCAGAGGAGACCCCCATTTTTTCACTTTCTGGTGTTATCCTAAGGCAGTATTACGAGGCGTAGCAATCCAGCCAGGGACCCATTTGAATAAGGAAGATGCCCATCATTAAACTGAGCTGGAAACCAAACTCCAATCATTAGATTCACAGAGTAAAACCCACCCTTCCACTGAGTTAAAGACCGAACTTCTACAAGTGAGAGTCCAACTCCAAAAATTGCTTATGTCCCAAACACAACAGGTCCTTATTAGGCTCCCACAAAAGTTCTATATCACTGGGAACCAGGCAGGTAGACTCCTAGCCTGGAAATTGAGAGGCCACCATGCCAAGAACATAGTTAAATACCTAGTAAATGAAACAGGCCAGAAAGTCCCTAACCCAAGAGACAGTGCCAACATGTTTGCAGAGTTCTACGCAAAACTTTATTACTGAAAAGACAATAGCTCCATACATCAACCTGGTACAGATGACATAGATTCCTTAGAGACCTGCACCTTCCCATGTAAGACCCTGAGGAGATCTCCACACTCCATGCACCATGGTCCCAGGCAGAAATCCAGATGGTGATGAAAAACCTTCCGAAAGACAAGGCTCCAACTCCAGACGGTTATGTAAATGACTTTTATATTACTTTCCAAGCTAAGCTTATCCCCATACTCCAAACAGCTTTGTAATGCTGGCACGGAACAGGGGACCTTCCCCACTGGGATGTTAGAGTCCCAAATAGTCACCATTTCCAAGCCTGGGAAGAATTGTGCACTCTGTTTAAATTATAGATCTATTGCCTTACTCAATTCTGACGCCAGGCCTCAGATTATACAAGTCGGGTCATTAACATTATCGAGCGGGTTTCAGAGACCCAGTCTCAGCTCCTCATCCTTTCTCTTGAAGCAGAGAAGGTGTTCAATAGGCTTCATTGGGGCTACATGGAGCTAGTCCTTCTCCGATTTGGGTTTCAGTGTCGACTCTTGAATGCCATTTCTGCACTTTTTTCTGAACCCTCGGCCAAGGTGTTTAGCAATGGCTTTTTATCTGATAAGTTCCCAATAACAAATAGCACCAGATGGATGTTCTCATTGCTTGCTTATTTTTATGCTAGCAATGGAACCTTTAGCAGCTACCATCAGGGGTTCTCATATGTTTCCAGTTATCACCCTAAACAGTACCTTGCACAAACTATGTCTATTTGCTGTTTTTTACCGATCCAGAGACCTTGTTGCTGTCCCTATTTGCAATTCTATGTTCCTATAGTTGGGCCTCGTATTACAAGCTCAATACCTCTAAATCAGAAGCTCTCCCTATTAGATATTACTCTGGAATTGAAATTTACAGCCCTAGTGTTACAATTCTCAACTCTTACGAAATCTTGACTTTGCTACGAAATCTCCTGGTTGGGAAGCGTGCAACCTTCAAAATGATGTTATTGCCCAAATTGATGTATCCGTTTTGTGCATTACCTGTTGCCATACCTAATCTTACTCTTGCCAAACTGTTCTATTATGAATACTTATGTATGGAAATATACCCTCCCCTCACATAGCTATCTCCCAGATGTGTTTGCCTAAACAACATGGTGGTCTGACCATCTCAGACCTGGGCAAATATCATGATGCTTGCTTGTTTTCTCAACTCGGAGACTGGCCCGGGCGGCCCTCCAGTACTCTGATGCCTCGGACCACAAGAGATTCCCTGGCAGTGTCTGATAAAGTACTGGCAGCTAAGGCTAGGTACACACTGGAGAATTTTCTGACCGATGTGTTATCTACAACTATCTTTGACCAAAGCTCCAATCACCCGGACGATTAATGCATACACACTTGTCACGTTGTAGACGATTAATGAAAGACTGACCGTCTGGGCAGCAATTTTTCACAGCCATATTGTCGTGAGCAAATATTTGAATTTTGTACATACTCAAATGACTTATGAGGTCCATCTAACGATATCGCCAAGAAATTTAAATGAAGGGCAGAGCATGTTCAATAGTAACCACCCCAAACCTGTTTATCCTGTGTATTTTAACAATATATGCAATAACAAGTAAATAAAGAAATGACACAAAAAGAGAAGCGCCAAACATAGTGTGATAACATCAAAAAAATTAGTCACATCCAGACATTCCAGAGTTATGATGATTCGTATATCAGAGGTTAATTTCCTCAAAATTTCAACACCTGATTTCAATAAGTTCCACTTCCTCAATAATAGGTGGCATTTAGACTCCAAATAATAGATAAAATAAGTATAGTGCGTGCATAGTAGAAACAACCATTTCAGAGGATAGTACAATGATTTGCCTCTCAAGGGTATAATTCCCCAGGATTGCAATAGCTGCTTAAACGTAATTTATACAGCAAGACTCAATATAAATAGAGTCAATAGTGAGCGCATAGAAGACAGGCTTATTAAAGGATATAATCCATTTTAATTACAGCCTAAATCCATAAAAGACAATAAAATGCCCGTACATCGGGTACATTAAAACAAGCTTATCTGTATAGAAAACGCTTGCAGGGGTCCTCTCAGAATAACTCTCTGGAGCTGGCAACAGGAACCTCCTCGCCTCTGCTTCCACCAAAGTGCAGGACCTCCTTCAAAACCTCCTTGACGCGTTTCGACTTTATCAAAATATACCCTATAGGAAGTTCATTACCAGAAAAACCCGTTTTTGTATACAGAAAAGCCCCTAATCTTAAGTAAGCAGTTCATTACCAGAAGAAAATAGGAAATCAATAAGAACTATTGGCTTCCACAGATGTGGACTGTGTCTGGCTTGTAAAACAGTAAAATCATAATCAAGTAAGACTACATGTCTAGACATCAGTGGATATCAACTCAAGATTAAACATTTTATTACGTGCCACACGACTAATGTTGTATATATTATAGAGTGTCAATGTGGCAAATTCTATGTAGGGAAGACGTCTTGCCCCCTGAAAACCAGAATTCGCGAACACATATACAATATTCGAAAAGGTCTGGAGACTCATTCAGTGTCAAATCACTTTAAGGCTGAACATATGTGTAAACCAGAACATATCAAACAATTTTGTGGCATACAGGCAATAGAGAGTAGTTGGAAGAATAGAGATACGGCCGGCTCCTTTTCAAAGGCCGAAATGAAATGGATTTTTTTTATTAAAGACCTTAACCCCTAGGGGTCTTAATATAGAGTTTGAATTGAAGTGGTTTATATAATTACAAAACTTCTATATTGAGTTAACAAAGAATAAAATAGTTTTATGATGCAAACACAGTTTGTTTGCATTTCTAATCAAGCTCTTGTCTTTTCCTCTTTCCATGTCTCCTTACATCTTTCACTTGTTTGGGAATTTGATTAAAACTTATTTGGAAGCATGATGATAATTGAAGAGGAAAATATGAAGAATTACAGATTCCAAGTGATCCGGATTTTACCTACCCACTTATATGTATATTTGTACATGTGGACTTTTGCTTAGACTCATTTGTACCCAGATTGCTGATTCATGTGTGTTCAAACATTTTCATATACTCACCTCAATTTTAAATAGAAATATTTTAGTATTTTGTATTTTTTGTATTTTTGTATTTTACATGTACATGGTAAATGTGTATCCTCAGAAGGAATTATGTAGGATCGCATAATAACCTTTTTAAGTAGGTCGAAATTATGACAGTATCTAAAACAGCACTTTTAGCTGTTTCTATTCCCGTTATTTAGCCACCAGGAAATCCTATTAGGATATGTTTGTTCCTGTTAATAAAGTTTTAAGGTTCATAACCTCCCTACACCGGAAGTTGACGAGCGCTTTTGGATTATATCCAAGCCTCGTTTTAGACGGAAAAGGAAGTAGGGCGGAGTTTGCTATGAGACACGTGCTACAAACAGGGATATATATAGAGGCGATAATACACTGTTATCCTGCCTTGAAAAAGACTCTGACCTAGAGTCGAAACGCGTTTGAAGGATAAGTGTAAACGGGATTTCCTTACATTGTTGAACTGACATCGTGGAGGAAATTTTCATGCGAATATCCTGAATTTATCTGGTATGAGTATACACATTACCATTTTCGGATATCCTTGATGTCATGTTTTATATGTACAGGTCTCTGTTTGGAGATAATACATTTTTATTAAATGGTGTTTTATGATAATGCACCAGATTGGTTTTTATTTCTTCTTTTTTGGCACATCATGCTAATACTCTGTGGAGGAACTTGAAAGCGGTACACAGGAAGGATTACTAGAGATGCTTTATTAAAGCTAACATCTTGTAAGCATATACCTTTGGGGGAGATGGTGTAAAAAGTCACAATAATTACGGTGGTATTCCTTCGTTTTCATCACGAGGTTGAAGAATATACTTCTTTTCTGGGAACTCTGTGGACTTTTATATGTATATTGTAGACAATCTGCACTATTATTTCTCCATTTGTTTTATATTTCCATGAGTCTGATTTTCAGACTATAGGAACTCCATTTGAGGAGAGAGATAAGGGTCATCTATCCAGTAAAGGGAGTACAGAAGTCCCTATCTCCTGTGAGATGTGAGAAGGTGCGCGCTAAGTGTATGTTAACTGTATTTTATGTTTGTGTTTTATCTGTGGAGAATAGTGGATACTCCTCTACATACATCAGGCTGCACACTGAGTGGAGCGCCACATCAGATCAATTACTTTCTAGTGTTATGCGCTCTATTTATATTAAGTCTTGCTGTATAAATTACGTTTAAGCAGCTATTGTAATCCTGGGGAATTATACCCTTGAGAGGCTAATCATTGTACTATCCTCTGAATTGGTTGTTTCTACTATGCACGCACTATACTTATTTTATCTATTATTTGGAGTCTAAATGCCACCTATTATTGAGGAGGTGGAACTTATTGGAATCAGGTGTTGAAATTTTGAGGAAATTAACCTCTGATATACGAATCATCATATTCTCTTAACTCTGGAATGTCTGGATGCGACTAATTTTTTTGATGTTATCACACTATGTTTGGCGCTTCTCTTTTTGTGTCGTTTCTATCTAGGTATTACATCTGCAATCTGATGTTATAGCGGAGCTGCCTACTGTATGTGATATATTAATTATTAATCACGCTGTCACGTGATATTTCTGATTGTTCACTAAGCGCCTGTTTGTCTTTTCACTTTTTTTATACAAGTAAATAAAGGTTCAATTATAAAACATGTTGAATGTACATGTAAAGGGTGCAAATTTACACAAATGTACTAATATGCAACCAGACATATCGCATACACATCTATAGAAAACACAAAAATGTGTTATATAAAACAATTATATAATTATGCGCCAAACAAATGTAATACACATATTTTGCATTTTTATGAATGTGTATTGAGTGTACAAATAGTTGTAATTATGGAGGTGGACATAAGTAATACACATATAAATAAAACATTGTTTTTTTTATAACACTACACTGACAAGGTTTATAATTAAACTGGCAGACATATTCTGTATACAAATCCAAGAGGGGAAAAAATTTGACCAGAGAAGCACTCCAGGTATCGAAAGTTAATTACATTAATACAAAAAAACTTTATTAGTATTCATTAAAAATATTTACAACCAACCAAGATGAAAAAGGAGCGAAATATTAAAATAAAGTGTTGAATAAAGAAAGATTTAAAATAATATGATCCGGTAGTAGGGCTGACCAATATGTGCACTGGCTTAGACCTAAATTAGTCAATAGTAATACCGTTATAGATATGTGAGCAGATATAAATAGCCTATATGAGAGGCAAGAACTGCATATGAGGAGTTCTTAAAGTATTATTGGCATGTAATAATTTCTCAACAAGCAGCACAGTGACATCAATTAAAGGGTCTCATAAATGTGGGCATTGCGAGGCATGTCCACATATGGTAAAGACTACAGATTTCCTTGATAGATATGGTCAGAAACATCAGATTGACCAATTTATTAATTGTACCACTAAATGTCTATAATATAAATGTCTAGTGGCGTGTGTTAGTCTCTGTGTGTGTGTGTGTGGAAAAAATAAAACCAAGCTGCAGCACCACCTGCTGGGCGGAGTTATACACTGACCTACTAAATTCTTAGTGTGTGTGGAAAAAAAAATTCAGAAAGGGCTGAAATTTGGTATACTAAGATGTTTTTAATTTGTTAATTTAATTTGTTAATTGTTAAAAGTGTTTATAAAGATTTAAAAAAAATATATATATATTTCTTGAAGGAGAAGTGACAGTTGGGAGTGGATGGTGGTTGCCGGGGGTGACAGTGGGGAGTGGTTGGTGGTTGAGGCCTGGACTATGGCCCAAATGCATGACAAGAACCTTTTTAACACCTTAAGTAGCTTGATTTGACTAGAATGCATGAGTATCATGCACGGGTTAACTGACCTACTAAATTCTTAGTGTGTGTGGGGAAAAAAACTCAAAAAGGGCTGAAATTTGGTATACTGACATTATTAACGAGTTGAGGAGTTAAACTCATTTTCGTGAGGTATTTTTACCTCATGAACACACATGTGTACAGTGGCGGATCCAGGGGGGTGCGATCGGGGCAATCGCCACCCCCTAGCAGGGGTTTGCTGCCGACGGCTGCACAGTATGTGCAGGTCCGTTTGGCAGTGACAGTGTGCTGCCCGGCTGCTCTGATTGTGTTTTAAACACAATCAGAGCAGCCGGGCAGCACACTGTCCCTGCCTGTCACTGCCGAGCGGACCTGCACATACTGTGCAGCCCCCGGCAGCCTCAGAAGTCAGAAAGGGGGCGGGGCCTAAATCACCTGCCCTAACATCGCCCCGGGGAACAAACATTTTCTAGATCCGCCCCTGCATGTGTAGCGGCGTGTGTTAGTGTGTGTGTGTGTCTGTGGAAAAAACAATTTTCTCAGAAAGGGCTCATCCGAATGACCTGAAATTTGATATACTGACATTATTTGACAAAAAAATTAGAATAGTGAAGTCAGTTATCTTCCATCATACCCCCTTCCCCCCGTGGGAGGGGTAGTAAAGGCTAAATTTACGAGTTGAGGGCTCAAAACATTTTTGTGAGGTAATTTTACCTCATGAACACACATGTGTAGTATATTACTGTGCTACCCGCCTTCCTAACAACTTGGCAAACACCTACTATTACTACTCACGCCTTCCTAACAAGTCGCCAAAAATTACTACTCACGCTCTACTGACAAGTCAGCAAAAAACTAATACTACTAATACTAATACTAGAATGCATGAGTATCATGCACGGGTTAACTTGTGTAGTATATACTTTAACATGCCCATGTGAAATGATCTATGTGGGCATGATCAGCAGAATGCTGAAGAATAGAGTACTGGAACACATTGTTACAATTAGAAATGCCAGTTTAGACAAAAGCAGATTCAAACAACTTACATCCGTTGCACGCCATTTCTTATATAACTATGGAGGAAACCCACATTGTGTGAAAGCCTTTGGTATCGAACAAGTGAAGATGGGTATCAGGGAAGGTGATGCTACTAAACAACTTCTCCAAAGAAAGAGTAAATGGATATTCCTTATGAACTCCTTGATGCCCTCTGGCTTAAATGAGAATACCAGTTATACCAGTTTTTTTATAAAATATTCCTTTCAGGATATCGCTTTAATATATGTTTAATCAACTAGCACATTAAACATACTATGAAAAGCATGTACACTTTAGTTTCTTGAATTAATAGGTCTTTGATTATTTCGCTCATGACTATAAATTAAATAACTATATTTACAATTAACAATAGGATCATTAATAACAGGACCACTAATAACATTTTTTCAAATATATGATGATAATTATGGGTCCTGGTACCATTATGTATATAAGTGCACATACCTCTATGTACATTTGAAATAATATGTAGAATTTTTTGTTAATAATTTTTAAATTGATTACATATATAACAAATTAACTTAAAGTTATGAGACTTCTATGGATAACCCTCCTCTTGCTCGTTTACATTTATATAGTTCGTCACTGTAATATTCACTCTAATAATCACGTCATATGTATTTTCACTTATATTTATTTTAGGTCCCTAAAATCCTTATTCTTATTGTAATAATCACTTTAGTTATATTTGTTTACACATTTAGATTTTATTATTTAATTTCTAACTTGTTTCATCTTTGACCTAATATATACATTACTTTTAGTACATGTAGTCACTTTATTACCACTTAATACTTTTTAAAGCAAAAATGGTATCTATATAATCACATAATGTACGTATAAACTTACCTTTATAGGTTACTTACCATGCATGAATGAATCATTAATGAACAAGTTAGATAGGCATAAATAGTAACTGAGTCAAAAAATAAAAAAAATAAATAAATTAAAAAAAAAGTAAAAAATTCAAAATAACTAATAAAGAATAAAAAATAAAGAATCAAGTAAAATATAATGATTAAAAATAAGAAATAAACATAAGAATAATATAAATCACTAAGAATAAAAATAAGATATAAAAAAAATAGACAAACCAATTACAAATCACATAATTTATAATATGTATTTATCTACTTATATTATTTTTTGTATTTTTTTTGTAATTTAACAAATTCTCTATAAAATGTACATACGGTGTGCTCCATATATTTACATTTTGTAATAAAAATATACCAATATGAAGATCTAAATGTTTATATTCCAAATAATGAGAAAGGGATATAATGAACTAATAATATTTTGAATTAATATAATCAGCATATGTGATGTATTTGAAAAGTGCAACAACAGCAACATTTGTAATTAAGTTGTGTTTTATACTGGTATAATACTTTCACACTATTTGGTCCAGTAAAAAGATCCATCAATGCCAAATATAAACGTCATCACAATGGAAACATATTGGTTGGTTGAGGATGGTAAATAACTGACTACCTTTTAGCAGCCCAGTAATTCCCATGATTAAGCTTAAAGGGCGAAACGTACGCCGGGCCGTCACGCTAGTGTGACGTCAGACCCGGAAGTAGGGACCTGATCGCGGCGATCTGAACCGCTAGATTGAGTTTGGCTTTTATAACTATTCCCGACTGTAGCGAACAACTATAGTATCACATAGGAATGTTATCATACATAGGGGTCTATTTACCAATGACCGCATAATATGAATGAAACTTTTCAATCCTCATCGCATAGATGCGGATTGAAAAGTTACTCATATGTATTAAAAAATCAACACAGGAACAGCCATTCCGAAAAACGGCTGCTCCTGTGAAGATTAACACTTACCTGTCACTGAAGTCTTCTCTTCTCCTCACTCTGTGGTACTGCTCGGCCCTCTTTCAATCCCTGTGCGCATGCGCCGACCAGTAAACTCGGGCATGCGCACAGAGATCCCTGTCTGACGGAACCTGAGGCAAGTGTGGAGGGATAACATGATCCCTCCACACATGCGCTGTGCAGCCCTGCTCGTCAGAGCAGCGCTGTTTTCAGTGAAACTTTTCAACTATGGTAATGTACGCCAGCTTCAGATGGCGTACATTACTATGATTGATAACTAAGTATCAGTCATTGATACATAGCGTTACTGAGCACTTCCCATACACTGTTATGGGGAGTGCTCAGTAAACCGATGAGAGAAGCAAAGCAGCAGATATCTGAGATATCTGCTGCGATGCTGCAATAATACATAGTAATTTAGTGGTAAGTCCCCGAAAACTGCTGTTTTCGGGGATTTACCTCTAAATTAGAGGGGAGAGATCTTTGATAAATAGGCCCCTAACTATCTGTCTATTCAGGCAGCTTAATATTCACAGGGGAATGCTCCATGTAACTAGCGCTGCTTAGACAAGAAAACTGTTTAGAGAGGCAGGTCCGTTTTTAGTAGTCATACACGCAATTAAGCTACAATCAGAGAACATTGACCTATTAAGATATAAGATAGCTATAACTATTAAATGTCAGTGATTTACTACGTGAGCAGATAACGATGTGATAGTAGATGTTAATTATACATTGCTGATGGCAATACACAGCACATAACAGTGTCAAACTCATTTAGGTAATTTTCCTAATCTACTTCACACACTATACAAATTGGACCTATGAGAAATATATTTTAGTTTAAACATATCATCTATTGTTGCTACCCAAAATCCGTTTCTAGATAAGGGAATAATTAAACAATGAAACAGGTGCAACATTGTTACTGTGTATATTAGGCGCTCTGCCAAGAGGATTTAAAGGGATTTTCTCTAACTATTATTATGCACACCAAATAATCAATGTAATAAACGTAATATTGGTGCTATTGTGCATAATTTACTCAGTAAAGAGAACTTAAAAGAGACTCTGTGTATCCTATTATTGTCTATTAGATGTTCGGTTAAGAGGATCTAAAAGGGATATTCTGAACCCTATCTTCATGTACACTAAATAATTAATATAATAAGTGCAATATTGGTGCTTTGTACATAATCCACATATTTAAGAGAATTCAAAAGTTTCCCTATATCCCATTAACACGCCAATAATACTTTAAGAACTATTGGTATGCAGTTCTTGCCTCTCATATAGGCTATTTATATCTGCTCACATATCTATAACGGCATTACTATTGACTAATTTAGGTCTAAGCCAGTGCACATATTGGTCAGCCCTACTACCGGATCATATTATTTTAAATCTTTCTGTATTCAACACTTTATTTTAATATTTCACTCCTTTTTCATCTTGGTTGGTTGTAAATATTTTTAATGAATACTAATAAAGTTTTTTTTGTATTAATGTAATTAACTTTCGATACCTGGAGTGCTTCTCTGGTCAAGTTTTTTCCCCTCTTGGATTTGTACATTAACGAGTTTCTGACCCTAGCACCCCCCTATTGTATATCCAATTGAGTTTGGTTTAACAGCGAGGTTGGTTAATGCCTTTTACAGAGCTGTTTCCCCTTTTTCCTTATTCCCCTCCTTTCCTTAATGTACATAATATGATCAGGGCTGCCGAGGAGGGGGGGGGCAGGTACTAATTACTCAGGCCCGGGCATGCCAGGGGGCCCAGGAATGCCAGGGGGCGACGTTTTTTTTTTTGCAAAACAATTTTTTTTCTTTTGCGACGGGGGGGGGGGGGCACTCGGTCGTTGGTGGGGGGAGCAGGGTAGTAAAAAAAAATATTCATACGTGATCGCGGCGCCGGCGTCCCTCCTCTCTTCAGCTCTGTGCTCCATTCAGACTGTCTGAATGCCGGGTGTGACGTCATCATGTCACGCCCAGCATTCAGTCAGTCTGGAGCAATGGAGCACAGAGCAGCAGAGATGAACAAGAGAGAAGAAAAGTAAAGGGAGGAAAACGGGGGGGCTGTCATAGGGGGGTTAAAAAACGAGGGGGGGCCTGTCATAGAGGGGTTAAAAAACGAGGGGGGCTGTCATAGAGGGGTTAAAAAAGTGTGGTGGTGGGCCTGTCATAGAGGGGTTAAAAAATGAGGGGGGCCTGTCAGAGGGGTTAAAAAAGCGAGGGGGGCCTGTCATAGAGGGGTTAAAAAAGGAGGGGGGGCCTGTCATAGAGGCGTTAAAAAATGAGGGGGGGCCTGTCATAGAGGGGTTAAACAAGGGGGGGGCCTGTCATAGAGGGGTTAAAAAAGCATGGGCGGCCTGTCAAAGAGGGGTTATAAAAGCGTGGGGGGGCCTGTCAGAGGGGTTAAAAAAGCGTGGGTGCGGCCTGTTATAGAGGGGTTAAAAAATGAGGGGGGGGGGCCTGGCACAGAGGGGTTAAAAAAATGAGGGGGGGTCTGTCATAGAAGGGTTAAAAAAAGAGCCTATTGATTTTGATATGTTAGCCACGCCCCAATGGGGCATTTGCCACGTCCCCAAATGCATGACCACACATCCCAAAAATTTTGCGGCGCAATTTTTTTTACCATACTCGACTATAAGGGGGGGGCCCCATAATTTGTTGTATCGGGGCCCTGAATTCCTCTTGTCTGCCCTGAATATGATGTATACATTAATGTTAGACACCTGCTATTACTTTACCGGTAGAAGCACCTAATTACCAATTGAGTGGAGTGCAAACACAGCACTACGTGGGACAGGTACAGGCATCAGAAATTAACATACACACGCCCCAAAGGAGTTGCAGCTCGAAGGAACTATCAGCATTTGCTCGTGGATTGATCGTAAACTTATACACACTACATAATTAGATTATTCGTCTGAAAATATTAAACAGTACAACCAAGCAAATGAGCCGACATTCGACACTTTGGAATGACTTTCGACCATCGTGTCACTATACACACTAACCCGACTTCTGACCGATTGGTTGTATGTTGGCTGATTTTCCCAATTGGCCAAAAATGCTCCAGTGTGTACCTAGCCTTACTCTGACGTTACTATTCCCATTAGAAATGTGACCATATTAACCTTGGCCAAGCTGATTCTTGATCTTAATCTCAACCTTTGGAGGGTAAACGATTTAGCCACACTAATAAAAAGCAAGGTGCACCCAGGGAACAAACCACAATAATAATTGAATAATATGAAAAATATTTTATATATATAAAAAAGAAGGAAAGATGGCGACCTTGTGTGAATGTCACGGGCACTAGGAGTCTTTACCCAGGGATCACCAGGTGATAGGCTTACCAGAGCAGTATAGGTGGTAATATGATACTCTGGTAGCAGGGTGATCACGGAACAGGAAATAGCAGATGATGAGATGCTCAGGAAAGTCTATGACTAGCAGCACTGGCAATATGGAGGTAGTAATACACGAGGAACTGTATGGACAAAGGACACGTGAAGGTAGTCAGTGGTCTGCGGTAGCAAGTTGTACCACTGCTATAGTGAGGAGGAATGTCCAACAGAAACGAGGAGGTGATGAGAGTCAGCGGTCTGCGGATAGCAAGTTGTACCGCTGTCTGAGTGAAGGAATGGAATCCAAGTGGAGGTATCCGGGGAGTCAGTGGTCTGCGTTAGCAAGTTGTACCACTGCTATGTGAGAGGATACTGGAGCAGGTGAAACTGGAAACAGGGGTCAGTGGTCTGCCACTAGCAAGTTGTACCACTGAATATATATGTGAGGAGGTGCACGGGGAGAGACTGCAACACAATATATACACGGGCACCTTGACTTTGATCCACAGTAATATGCACAATATAAATGTATAAATGACTGAACAACACTGCCAATATAGAAAGTCTCTTGAAGTAATCCAGCATGAGATAACACAGTCAATGATGGCAATAGACTCAGCGGATAGTACACTCCAGAGGAGAACCAACACAGTCCAGCAAGGTATGCAATACACAGCACAGTCAATGGGAAGTATGCATACCGTGGTTCAGGAGAAGGCAGTCAGACAGAAGTGCAGAGATACCTGAACGGCAGGAGGCCGGCAGGATGCAAAGTCCCTGGATGGGTGAAGCGGTGGTCTAGCAGGTGCAGCGCACAGGTAGGTAGACCAGCAGGGAACCCAGGAAGGCGTGGAGAGCGGATCAGCAGTAGATGGATGCGTAGCGCTGAGAAGTAACAGCAGCGGGTCTCTGCGGGAACACGGAGGTAGCCAATAGCAACCAGCAGGTGCAGTAACGATGGGACACCAGAGCAGAGTTGAACTGGAACAGTTGATCACGGAGAGTAGCGGGTAGCAATTGTGGCAGCAGACTCAAGGAAACACGGGAGAGTTGACAAGGGCTGAAGACTGAAGCGCACAGAGGCGGCGGATAGGAATCAGCTAAACAGTCACGATGAAACACAGACGGGTTGCAGGTTGAAGACTGTAGTGCACGGAGGCAGCGGATAGGAATCAGCTAGCAGTCACGATGATGAAACACAGACGGGTTGCAGGTTGAAGACTGTAGTGCACGGAGGCAGCGGATAGGAATCAGCTAGCAGTCACGATGATGAAACACAGACGAGTTGCAGGTTGAAGCCTGTAGTGCACGGAGGCAGCGGATAGGAATCAGCTGGCAGTCACAATCATGAACAGGTGAGTGGATGTGAATGAAAGACTGTAGTGCACGGAGGCAGCGGATAGGCATCAGCTAACAGTCCCAATGATACAAGGTGGAGTTGAAGTGGTTAGAAGACTGTAGTGCACGGAGGCAGCGGATAGGAATCAGCTCACAGTCACGATGATACAGTAGATGGTAGAAGTGGTATGGGAACCACAGTAGTAGAAGTGGTTTGGAAACCACAGAGGTAGAAGTGGTTTGGAAACCACAGGAATCAGCTGGGCTGAATAAACGAGGAAACACAGGAACACCTTCAGAGACTCATGGGGAATGAGACTCCAAGATCAGGCCACGTGGTGTTGACCACAGGTGCTTAATATAGGGAGGTTGCCTGATCTGCCAATTGAGTTAAAGGGACATACACTGAAGTATAGGAAAGGGCTGCGCATGCGCAGTCCCTCAGGATGGAGGACGGCCACGGTTCCTAAATGTCCGGGAAGAAGCACTCACAGTCCGGTGAGTGACAGTACCCCCCCTTTTAAAGGTGGGCACAGAACGCCTGGAACCGGGCTTGTCCGGATTTTTGGAATAAAACTTCTTCAGAAGGGCAGGAGCATTAAGATCTTCAGCTTTGATCCATGAACGCTCTTCAGGACCAAAGCCCTTCCAATGAACGAGGAAACGGAGGACTCCTCGCGAAATTTTTGCATCCAATACCTCAGTAATCTCGAAATCCTCCTCCTGATGAACTTGAACTGGCTGCGGTGCTGAGGGAGGAGTCGAGAAACGGTTGATGATGAGAGGTTTGAGCAAGGACACATGGAAGGCATTGGAAATCCGAAGATTCTTAGGAAGAAGAAGTTTAACACATACTGGATTGATAACTTGAATGATCCTATATGGACCAATAAAACGAGGGGCGAATTTCATAGATGGAACCTTCAAACGAATATTTTTGGTAGATAACCAGACACGATCTCCAATTTTTAGTGGTGGAATAGCCCGCCTCTTCTTATCTGCGAAAGACTTATATTTATTAGATGTCTTCTTTAAACAGGTTTTGACCTGAGACCAGATATTTTTGAAGGTTTGACAAGCAGTCTCCACAGCAGGAACTTGGGTGGGCGGGAGGGCAGGAAATTCCGGAAAAGACGGATGGTGACCGTAGACCACAAAGAATGGAGTTTTGGATGATGACTCATGGTACATGTTGTTATGGGCGAATTCAGCCCAAGGGAGCAATTCTACCCAGTTGTCTTGGTTGGCTGAAGAGAACATCCTAATAAAAGTCTCAAGATCTTGATTGACTCGTTCCGTTTGTCCGTTAGATTGCGGATGGTAAGACGATGAGAGTGCTAATCGTATGCCCAAGGTTTTACAAAGGGCCCGCCAGAATCTGGAAACGAATTGTACTCCTCTATCCGATACAATCTCAGACGGACATCCATGGATGCGGAAGATTTCTTTAATGAAATGTTCAGCCAGAGTAGACGAGGAAGGTAAACCGGACAGAGGGACGAAATGGGCCATCTTCGAAAATCTGTCTACCACTACCCAAATAGTATTGTGATTCTTACTTGGTGGCAAATCAGTAACGAAATCCATACTAATATGGGTCCAAGGCTTGGACGGAATGGGTAGTGGTCGCAGCAACCCTGCTGGAGTTCTGCGGGAGGATTTGAACTGAGAACATAAATCACAGGAAGCAATAAACTCTTTGACGTCTCTCCTCATTGAAGGCCACCAGTAACTACGAGAGAGAATCTCAAAGGTCTTGTGTTCACCGGCGTGTCCAGAAAAACGAGAGGCATGGAACCACGAAAGGATTTTCCTCCTCAGAGTAGGAGGCACAAGGGTCTTCCCAAATGGTAGCATTTTGGTGGATGAAGCAGCCAGAGAAATACATTTGGGGTCTAGAATAGCATGGTTGGGAACCTCTTCTACATCAGAGGACGTCACAAAAGCTCGAGATAGAGCGTCAGCTTTCTTGTTCTTAGCGGCTGGTTTGAAGGTTATAATTAATTCAAAACGGGAAAAGAAAAGAGACCATCTTGCTTGACGAGGATTCAAGCATTGAGCAGATTGCAAATATGACAAGTTCTTATGATCCGTGAAGATCGTCACCGGATGGCGAGCTCCTTCCAACAAGTATCTCCATTCCTCTAATGCAGCTTTGATGGCCAGCAACTCCTTGTCCCCGATAGTATAATTTTTCTCTGCGGGCAGAAGACCCCGAGAGTAGAAGGCACAAGGATGTAATTTTTGTTGCTCCGAGCGTTGGGAGAGAATAGCTCCTAAGCCCACATTAGAGGCATCTACTTCTAGGAAGAAGGGGAGTGTCACATCAGGCTGTCGCAGAATGGGAGCAGACGAGAAGGCCTCTTTGAGGATTTGAAAGGCTTGGAGAGCCTCAGATGACCATTGCTTAGTATTAGCCCCTTTCCGAGTTAGGGCCACAATGGGAGATGCAATGGATGAAAAATCTTGAATGAAGCGTCTATAGTAATTGGCAAAACCTAAAAAACGCTGGATGGCACGAAGAGTAGTTGGCTGAGGCCAATGTAGTACAGCATTTACTTTGTCTGGATCCATCTTCAGGCCAACTCCGGAAACTATATACCCCAAGAATGGAATCTGGGGTAACTCGAATGAACATTTTTCCAATTTACAGAACAACGAGTTTTTCCGTAGTCTGGAGAGGACCTCTGCCACATGTTGGTGATGAGAAGGCAGGTCCTGTGAGAAGATCAATATGTCGTCTAGGTAGACAACGACACATACATATAATAAGTCCCGAAAGATCTCATTGATGAAACCCTGGAAAACAGCGGGGGCATTACACAGCCCGAAGGGCATTACTAAATATTCGTAATGCCCATCTCTGGTGTTAAACGCGGTCTTCCATTCGTCACCGGAACGGATTCTAATTAAATTGTAGGCACCACGAAGATCCAACTTAGTAAATATCCGAGCTCCCTTGATGCGATCAAATAGCTCAGTGATCAGCGGAATGGGATACCGATTCTTGATAGTAATGGCGTTGAGTCCACGAAAATCTATACAAGGGCGTAATGATCCATCCTTCTTTTTGACGAAGAAGAACCCAGCTCCAGCGGGAGAGGTGGAAGGTCGAATGAACCCACGCTGGAGATTCTCCTGTATGTACTCAGATGTGGCTTGAGTTTCAGGTAACGAGAGAGGATAGACCCGACCCCTGGGAGGAGTCTTGCCAGGTAGAAGGTCGATCGGACAATCCCAAGAACGATGAGGAGGAAGACGTTCAGACTGAGCTTTATCAAACACATCAGCAAATGAAGCATACTGAGGAGGGAGTCCCGGGGAGGAAGATGAGATGGAAGATCGCTGTACTTTAAGAGGAATAACTTGAGAGAGACAACGATGGTGACATTCAGACCCCCAAGACGTAACTTGAGGGGTGCGCCAGTCAATCTGGGGAGAGTGACACTGAAGCCATGGAAGGCCTAAGACAATCGGACTTGTCGTAACTGGAAGAATTAAAAACGAAATTTCTTCATGGTGTAGTACACCAATCTGAAGGGTTACTGGAGACGTACTCTGGGTGATGAGACCATTGATGAGGCGTGATCCATCTATAGCCGTCACAGTAATGGGTGTTTTTAAAGTGATCACTGGTAGGGACCATTGATTCACTAGTGATTTAGAAATGAAATTTCCTGCTGCTCCGGAATCAATCAATGCCTGTGACTCAAAGGATTTGGTAGCAAAGGAAATCGTAACATCAAAAGCGCAGACTTTAGATTTCATAGACAATGGAGAGGACTCCAGGGACCCTAACTTCACCTCTCCAGAACTAGTTAGGGCCTGGCATTTCCCGATCTCTTAGGGCAAGAGCTGAGCATATGCGTGGAATCAGCACAATAGATACAGAGTCTATTCTTTACTCTTCGTTTCCTTTCCTCTGAAGATAATTTGGAACGTCCTATCTCCATGGGAATCACAGAGGATGGAGCTGGACGAAATTGAGGGTTTAAACGAAGAGGTGCTTTGACAGCTGTTGTTTTCTCAGACTCTCTTTCACGAAATCTCATATCTACACGATGGCAAAGAGAGATCAAATCTTCTAGTGACGAAGGAAGCTCTTGGGTAGTCAGTGCATCTTTAATTTTATCGGAGAGCCCCTGCCAGAAGGCGGCAACTAATGCTTCAGTGTTCCACTGAAGTTCAGAGGCTAAGATCCTAAATTGAATGACATACTGTCCTACTGTATGGGAGCCTTGTCGCAAACGAAGAATGCTGGAAGCAGCGAAGGTCACACGACCTGGTTCATCGAACACACTTCGGAACGTGGAAATGAATTTGGCACTATCTTGTAGAATTGGATCGTTTCTTTCCCACAGGGGGGAGGCCCAAGCCAGGGCTTGTCCCGAAAACAATGAGATAAGATAGGCCACTCTGGAACGATGGGTAGAAAAATTTTGAGGTTGGAGTTCAAAATGGACTGAACATTGGTTAAGGAAACCTCTACAAGTTTTGGGGTCCCCGTCATATTTTGACGGAGTAGGCAGGTGAAGCGTAGGAGCTGTAGACACCTGGGATGGCACTGGGGAAACGGAGGAGAGCACAGGAGCTTCAATATTAGCTGTAACAGTCTGTCCAGATGTTCCTTGGGAGGTTAATGATTGGTAACATTGAAGTAACAGCTGTTGGCGAGCATCCTGTTGCTCCACACGGCTGACCAGATGCTGCAGCATCTCTTTAGCGGTAGGTTCCGTATCTGGGTCTGTCATGGCCTGATCTTACTGTCACGGGCACTAGGAGTCTTTACCCAGGGATCACCAGGTGATAGGCTTACCAGAGCAGTATAGGTGGTAATATGATACTCTGGTAGCAGGGTGATCACGGAACAGGAAATAGCAGATGATGAGATGCTCAGGAAAGTCTATGACTAGCAGCACTGGCAATATGGAGGTAGTAATACACGAGGAACTGTATGGACAAAGGACACGTGAAGGTAGTCAGTGGTCTGCGGTAGCAAGTTGTACCACTGCTATAGTGAGGAGGAATGTCCAACAGAAACGAGGAGGTGATGAGAGTCAGCGGTCTGCGGATAGCAAGTTGTACCGCTGTCTGAGTGAAGGAATGGAATCCAAGTGGAGGTATCCGGGGAGTCAGTGGTCTGCGTTAGCAAGTTGTACCACTGCTATGTGAGAGGATACTGGAGCAGGTGAAACTGGAAACAGGGGTCAGTGGTCTGCCACTAGCAAGTTGTACCACTGAATATATATGTGAGGAGGTGCACGGGGAGAGACTGCAACACAATATATACACGGGCACCTTGACTTTGATCCACAGTAATATGCACAATATAAATGTATAAATGACTGAACAACACTGCCAATATAGAAAGTCTCTTGAAGTAATCCAGCATGAGATAACACAGTCAATGATGGCAATAGACTCAGCGGATAGTACACTCCAGAGGAGAACCAACACAGTCCAGCAAGGTATGCAATACACAGCACAGTCAATGGGAAGTATGCATACCGTGGTTCAGGAGAAGGCAGTCAGACAGAAGTGCAGAGATACCTGAACGGCAGGAGGCCGGCAGGATGCAAAGTCCCTGGATGGGTGAAGCGGTGGTCTAGCAGGTGCAGCGCACAGGTAGGTAGACCAGCAGGGAACCCAGGAAGGCGTGGAGAGCGGATCAGCAGTAGATGGATGCGTAGCGCTGAGAAGTAACAGCAGCGGGTCTCTGCGGGAACACGGAGGTAGCCAATAGCAACCAGCAGGTGCAGTAACGATGGGACACCAGAGCAGAGTTGAACTGGAACAGTTGATCACGGAGAGTAGCGGGTAGCAATTGTGGCAGCAGACTCAAGGAAACACGGGAGAGTTGACAAGGGCTGAAGACTGAAGCGCACAGAGGCGGCGGATAGGAATCAGCTAAACAGTCACGATGAAACACAGACGGGTTGCAGGTTGAAGACTGTAGTGCACGGAGGCAGCGGATAGGAATCAGCTAGCAGTCACGATGATGAAACACAGACGGGTTGCAGGTTGAAGACTGTAGTGCACGGAGGCAGCGGATAGGAATCAGCTAGCAGTCACGATGATGAAACACAGACGAGCTGCAGGTTGAAGCCTGTAGTGCACGGAGGCAGCGGATAGGAATCAGCTGGCAGTCACAATCATGAACAGGTGAGTGGATGTGAATGAAAGACTGTAGTGCACGGAGGCAGCGGATAGGCATCAGCTAACAGTCCCAATGATACAAGGTGGAGTTGAAGTGGTTAGAAGACTGTAGTGCACGGAGGCAGCGGATAGGAATCAGCTCACAGTCACGATGATACAGTAGATGGTAGAAGTGGTATGGGAACCACAGTAGTAGAAGTGGTTTGGAAACCACAGAGGTAGAAGTGGTTTGGAAACCACAGGAATCAGCTGGGCTGAATAAACGAGGAAACACAGGAACACCTTCAGAGACTCATGGGGAATGAGACTCCAAGATCAGGCCACGTGGTGTTGACCACAGGTGCTTAATATAGGGAGGTTGCCTGATCTGCCAATTGAGTTAAAGGGACATACACTGAAGTATAGGAAAGGGCTGCGCATGCGCAGTCCCTCAGGATGGAGGACGGCCACGGTTCCTAAATGTCCGGGAAGAAGCACTCACAGTCCGGTGAGTGACAGTGAAATACAAAAAAAATCTTTATTTTGTCCAATACTAAAAAATGTTTTGTTATAAAAAATATTAATATTATGAATACAACAAATATAACAAATATATATATCTCAGAATGATTACATTCAAAATAATGCATAAAACGCTGACTCCATAAAAGGATGATAGTATGCGTGTCTGATTTGAGCAGAAGCAAACTCAGTTCAAATAATAAATGTCTATTGATGAAATCTTCAATATAGAGACTGACACAGCAGTAAATGAAACAAAGTGTGTGGCCAGTGCACTTTGTAAATAGTGATGTAAAATATTGGATGTACGTACAGTCTACCAGGAATGACCATCATAAATTTAGGATCAATAAGCAGATGGTAGTGAAGAAATATAAAATTGTGTCCCCCAAGAAATGGCCCTATAGTTAGTGCTGATGTGCACACTCGAATATCGTTCTTCTACGTAGGACGTTAAGTGGCATGCATATGTAGTGCGCCCCCTTGAATCTTGTTTTGATGGTATGAGGTAAGGGTGTACAAGCTGTTAGGGAAAATCTTTCCCCTGTGAAGTTCCAACAGCCGGAAGAGGTGTTTGTAGTCCCAGTCAGGTGTGCTTATATTTGAATGGGTGGAGATGGGTTAAATAGCTTACTTGAAAAGAATTCTGATTTCCAAATGCGCATATGATCCAGTTTGATGCTCTAAGAAAATCAGCTTTTTCCAGACATGCAATAAAAATCATCCCACTGACATCTGACGCCAGTGTCGAACTAGGGCATGAAGGGCCCAACGGGGGTGTGGCCAGTCATCATAGAGGCGAGACCAGACACTAGAGGGGGAGGGGTCAGCCCATGAAGGACAGCTAGCACCACTGTGTACTATATAAAGAATGCAGTGTGTATATAAAGAGTACACAGTCTTGACCTGCCCCTTATATTGGGCAGAACAGTCACCAAAAATAGGGATTGTCCCACTAGACCAGACTTGGCTAACCTGTGGCACTCCAGGTGTTGTGAAACTACAACCCCCAGCATGCTTTGCCAATATATAGCAGCTTATTGCTGGAAGGGTATGCTGGGACTTGTAGTTTCACAACAACTGGAGTGCCACAGGTTAGCCAAGCCTGCACTAGACTCAGAATATTTGACAGACTGTCCTACCTGTTCTTGTCACTTTTACCATCTGTGGCTGCTGGTTTCTTTAGTTGCGGCTTGTCTGGATCCTGGAATGTTGGGGGCCCTATTTGGAAAAAATAGTGGGTACATTTAGAAAATTCCAACCAGCCCTGGCGTTAAATCAATAGGACCCACAATTAATACTTAGGCCTTCCTCCAGCCCCAAAATTAAAGTAATAGCATTTCCAATTAATAAACCTATTTCCCTCCCTCCAGGCAGCCCCTGCAATAAATTAATTGCATTTATGTATAATTTACCTATTTCCCGCAACTGTCCCTGCCATTAAATAATTCATATTCACATTTAATAAATAGGCCTCATGCTCCTCAAACTCAGCCCCACATTCAATTAATAGCCTCCAAACCACCCCATCTTAAATTAATAGTCCTAACTGTAAAATTAAATTGCCCCACTGTCATTCTACAAACAAAATAGCACCCATTATTTAGCCACCACCAACCACATACACATTACATTGCCACAAGCCCACTGTGACATCACACACACATTAGTGTCCCCCTTCATCACTATGCTGTGCCTCCTTATGATCACACTGCGTCCTCCATGCTGCTTTTGCCCCCCCTACTGGCCCCCCTTCATCACCCTGTGCCATGCTGCTTTGGCCCTCCTTTCACACTCTGCCATGCTGCTTTGGCCCCCCTTTCACACTCTGCCATGCTGCTTTGGTCCCCCTTTTACACTCTGCCATGCTGCTTTGGCCCCCCTTTCACACTCTGCCATGCTGTCTTTGCTCCCCTTTTTCACACTCTGACATGCTCCCCCTTTGCACTCTCTGCCATGCTCCCCTTTTGCACACTCTGCCGTGCCCCCCCTTCACTCTGCCGTGCTCCCCCTTTTCACTCTCTTCCATGCTCCCCCTTCACTCTGCCGTGCTCCCCCTTCACTCTACCGTGCTCCCCTTTCACTCTGCCCCCCTTTCACTCTGCCGTGCTCCCCCTTCATTCTGCTGTGCTCCCCCCTTGCTTCCGTTCCTTCACTTACCTTTTCTATCTGCTTCTTTCTTCTCTTCTTCTCTTCTTCACTTCTGTCTTCTTCCCGACTCCTCTCTGCAACGCTCCTCACTGAATGTTGGGCGTGATGACGTCACCCCCGACATTCAGTGTGAACGGAGCAGAGAGGAGTCGGGGAGCACTGCGGTCACATGAGAATTCTTTTTATTAATTTTATTTTTTATTTTTTTTAAAGTTTTCAGCTCCCCCCCATCAATGAAGAATGTGAACGATCAGGGTCAGGGCCTACCGGGGGGATAGCCCGGTCACACGATGGCCCAGTCCAACCCTGTCTGACTTTTTTCGTCTGCTCTGGGCTGACTTTTTCAAAGATGATTAGTTGTCTCTCCTTTGTGTCTATTTATACCATTGTTCCAATTGTGATTGGTGTGAATATCCGTGCTAATTTAAAACATCTAAGATCTTTAATGTCACCCCAGCAGAGTAATCCATAAATTCGTAATTTACAAAAAATGGATGGATTGTACCAATAAATAAAACTTATAAGCATACAATATGTCATAGTACATAATAAAAAGGAAAAAGAAAACTATATTAGGCTGAAGAGTAGAATAACATCACTTAGAGATACAAAAAGTATCTCAATTAATTGCAGGGGTACATACAGGATATTCTTACTCCTCTCAAAGTTATAAAAGAAAAATCTCTCTATTTACCCCCAAGTAATAATAAAGAAATATATATTCTCCGGGTATATATTAATCAAAAGAGAAGGAGGAGAAAGAAGAAATGAAAAGATATATATATAATCATCTAATACCGTTATCTGTCTTGTTAGAGCATCGGCATCACATCGTGCTGAACCTCTGCTCATTCATAGAGTGTACTGCTAAAAGAAGGGTATAAGAAAAATAGGAAGATCAATCTGTTTATTATTCTCTATTGGAAAGGAATAAGTTCATATTGTGTAGATCTTGTTTTTAAACTTCATTGACATCATATCTATAATAGAATTATATATTTTTACATTCAGCCCTTCTGCTGTCCAAATTAACCATCCAGAGAAAACTCTCACACATAGCGGTTTATTCAATTGGCAGCGTTACTTGTAAAAGCAACATGGCCTGCGCATTATTATCGTTATTACAGTAATAATGCGCTTAATTACCGTTATTACGTTAGTTCCAACGCCGGCTTTCTGCTCGCAGCTCCCTGAGCTGGGAGCAGAAAGCCGGGTTAAAATTACCATAATTAACGCCGCGCTAATTTGGGGGGAAATTAATTCCTCCCATAGGGTTATAAACCCATCCTTAACTTTTCATGTATGCCAGGGAAGAGTCCTATTAACCAAACTCAAAAATTATAAATAAAAGAAATGAAAAATGAAAAAAAAAGTAAAAAAATAATAAATATGGAGTAAATAAAAATAACGCATAAACAGAGAAAAGAAATCTCTAGATCATTAAAGACTAGAACCATAGATGTCTAGTGGTCCACCTGTTTATTGAACTGCTGAGCCATAGCTGCTACATAAAAAGAACTGTTGTAAAAATAACTAATGTAAAAGTTACTAATATAAAGGAAAAAACAAATGTGAATGCAACATACTATTGTACGTGGATATAAAAAGGGGGCGAATAAAAGGAAGCATGATAGGGAGGAAAAAATCTACCTGTTACACATTGTGTCTCATGTAGGGGATATATAGATGACCTAAAGACTACTTATAACCCATATAGAAAAGAATGGTTAACATACGTAAGTTATGGAACTAGACAGTACAATACACCAAATTCTCAGGAAATGGTTTATCATTGATTGCATAATAAAACCGAAGGTACATATCACCTAAGTTATATTTATATAATTCATCAAAGAGGTTTAGCCTTGCTGACCTACAGTACTCAATGACCAAGGCCTGCTTTCCTTTGTGCAAATACAGAAAATGTTCCATCTCCTTGCCTGGGAATGCTATAAATATCTTCAGATAAGACATTGGCTTACCTCCCTCCCCAGCCAGGTCCTCAACCCTTAATTTTTTAAAAAACAATAAAAAAAACAACATTTATGTCAAAAAATCCACGCACAGCTGTTAGAGAGCCGCGGCGGCCGTGGGCACCGCAACAACTCACTGCCTCCCTCTCTGGCGTCCCAGCCGTCGCTATGACGAATGACAGGTCACTTCCTGTACTTGGTCCGGCCGTTGCCCGCCGAAATGACAGCGCTTGCGCCCCGGCTATTCAGAACAGCCAGGCGTGCCTGCAAGTCTGCGGGCTGATTAATTTGGCCATGCTGTTTGGTCTTAGCAATGCACCTACAGTATTTCAGGACTTAATTAACGAAGTTCTCCGTTAATTCCTTGACCACTTCGTGGTTGTTTACTTGGATGATATCCTCATATACTCTCAATCGTTATCCGTATATCGTGGTCACGTCAAACAGGTTCTACAGAAGCTTCGGGAACACCATCTCTTTGCCAAGTTGGAAAAGTGTGAGTTTGAGGTACAGAGGGTATAATTTCTGGGATGCATAATCTCTTCTGCTGGTTTCTCCATGGATCCAACCAAGGTTCAAGCTATTCTCGACTGGGTACAACCCAGCAACCTCAAGGCTGTGCAGAGATTCTTGGGCTTCGCAAATTATTATAGGAGATTCATCCGTGGCTTTTCTAATATAGTGGCTCCTATTGTCACCCTGACCCGAAAAGGAATGGATCCAACTAATTGGCAGCCTCAGGCAGTTACCACATTTGAAACCTTAAAAAAGGCGTTTGTGTCTGCTCAAGTCCTCAGACATCCAAATCCAGAGATGCCTTTTTTTTATTAGAGGTCGACCCTCATACTCACCGCTTACATCCATGTGCCTACTTTTCTCATAAGTTCTCTTCTGCAGAAGCTAACTATGATGTGGGCAACCGAGAGCTGTTGGCCATTAAATGGGCCTTTGAGGAGTGGCGTCACTGGCTGGAAGGTGCTATATATATAATCTCCGTTATTACGGATCACAAGAACCTACAATACATCCAGTCGGCCAAACGGTTCAATCCCAGACAGGCCCGCTGGTCACTCTTCTTCACTCGCTTCAAGTTTTTGATCACTTACAGACCAGGTTCTAAAAATGGTCGTGCAGATGCTCTATCAAAGGAGCTTTTTGTCACATCAAGTTCCAGTTATGGATCCTCTTCCTATCATTTCCTCATCTATTATCCATGCTGGGTTGACTCAAGATTTGCATATCACACTCCGTAGGTTTCAGAGAATTGCTGCTAACAATACTCCGGAGGGTCGCCTATTTGTCCCAGTCCATTTAAGGAAGGTGGTTCTTTTTGAGGCACACAAAAGTAAGACTGCTGGACATCCTGGTATCTACAAAAATCCTCTCCTGTACCGTGTGGTGGCCGTCATTCTCCCCTGACGTTAGAAGTTTTGTTCTCTCCTGCAAAGCTTGTGCTAGGAATAAAGTCCTCAGGAACTGTCCTTCAGGCCAGTTGGTCCCATTATCCATTCCATGAAGACCCTGGACACATTTGTCCATGGACTTTATTGTCGATCTCGCACCCTCTGCAGGACACAACACCATATGGGTGGTTGTTGACCGAGTCAGCAAGATGGCACATTTCATACCGCTAACAAGGCTTCCTAGTTGTTCGAGATTTGGCTATCCTGTTCATTCAACATATATTCCGTCTCCGTGGACTTCCTACTGATATTGTTTCCGATTGTGGTTCTCAGTTTGTGGCACAGTTTTGGAAATCCTTTTGTACCCTTCTTGGAATCAAGATTAGTCTTTCATCTGCATACCACCCTCAATCTAATGGCCAAACTGAAAGGGTTAACCAGTCCCTAGAGCAGTTCTTGCGATGTTATACCACAGAATTCCACGATAACTGGTTCTCCTTGTTACCCTGACAGAATTCGCCTATAATAATTCATGTCATTCATGAAAACTTCTCCGTTCTACTGTAATTTTGGTTTTCATCCCAGATCCAATTCCTTGTATTTTTTCAAATCTGCTGGTATTCCGGAAATTCGTTCCACAGCCACTGATCTCAAGGTCATCTGGAAGAAAGTGCAGTCCTCTTTAAGACGAGGCTCATTTTTTGCTAAATTTTTTTTGGGATCGTCACCGTACAACCTGTTCCTTCAAAGTGGGGCAAAAAGTTTGGCTTTCAACACGCAACATCAGGCTCAGACAGCCCTGCAGGTAACTCGGGCCTAAGTTCATTGGTCCATTCACCAGTGCTAAACAGGTCAATTCCGTAGCCTTCAGGTTGAAAATCCCTGGCTCATTGAGGATCCCTAACACCTTTCATTGTTCTCTTCTTAAACCTGTGTTGTGCCCAGACCAATCTCAGCCTTCAAGTACTCGTGTACCGGATTGGAACGAATCTTGGAAGTATGTCATCCAGAAAATTCTTGACTCTAAGAGAGTAAAGGGTCAAGTTCACTATCTGGTCCAGTGGAAGAATCGTGGTTTGGAAGAGCGGTCCTGGATTCCGCGAAGGCGTCTCCATGCTAAGAGGCAGTTAAAGGAATTCTTAAAAAAATTCCCTAGGAAACCTGGGTATCGGGGTCCCTTAACCCCTCTTCAAGGGGGGGGGGTACTGTTAGAAAGCTGCGATGACCGCGGGCACCACTGCGACTCACCGCTTCCCTTTCTGGCGTTGTGGTCGTCACTATGACAACTGGGACGTCACTTCCTGTACTTGATCCGACCGTTGCCAGTTGACGTGTTTATTGACTACTCTGCTTGCCTGTGACCCTTGACCTCAGCTACTGTCTGACTAGCCGCTGCTTCCTGGCATGGCACTACGGGCCTGTATTACCAACCCACACTACACCTGGAGTTAAGTCCTGGGGGCAACCGAGTACCGGTGAGCACATTAAGCTCTAAGGGAAAGGCGGCTGCTATAGGTGAAGACCTCCGCCATCTAGTTCTGTGGGTTGGTGATCAGACCATCAGCCTAACAACAGCTATGTGTTGTGTGTCTCTAATAGCATTATAAAGAATAATATATGTTACTGTGTTATAAGTCAGCGCCCTCTCCCGCAAAAGGAATGCAAACTCATTTAGGGACTTCTAATATGCTTAACTACTTTAGTGACTGCATTGTGCTTATAAAATTCACATTAGGCTTAACATTATTTGATGTTCTATTTCAAACCTTTCAGGCAACAATGTGCACTTTTGTCAACTAAGTAGTTTTTATGTAATGCAAATATATTCTAATTTTAAGGTAGCTATACCAGATGGTATGTAGTAAATACCTATAGAGACAAAATCATTTCATGTTAAGCTTTATTTTTATGTTGCTTGTACCCTTGTAAACAGAGTGTAGTGTAACGTCCCCGCAGGGGAGAGTGCCACACAGGCGACAAACCCCTTTCCAATGCTTCCGGAACTTACTCAATTTGCGTGGATGACTATGAAATGCCTCTCTGCTTCTCGTCCCAATGGTGGGGCCTCTATCAATTCACCATTCTCGCCCTGAGGAGGAAACAACAGATATTAAGGCTGTGCCTACCAGGGGAGGGCTGTCCGAGACCACGACAATGAGCAGAGACACTCGAGTCAATCTCGCTTGCCGCAACCTCGATTTGTTCTTGCCAAGGGCGCAGGACTACGAGTACTTAAGACCAGGAACAGTCCCGACTCAAGTACTCCACTCACCTCTCAGCGAGGGACTAACCAGAAGTAGGAACAGAGTGTTATACTCACCGGGCACTCCAACTTTTGGTCCTTGCTCTCCCGCTTATCTCCTTCACCTGTGGAAGACAGACACAACACAGCCTCCCTCTACTCTACAGGTGAGGCTAGTATGTACAAACCACACAACTGGCACTAACTAACAACAGGTGGCCCGACCCTAAACAAACTAACTGTCACGCTGTAGGTCTATGAGGCTGAAGATAATAAGACACTAACCGGTATTGGTGCCACTGGTCAAGCAGGCGCGGAGTCTAACGTACCCCTGGTGTTCACCAGGGACCCCCGCAAGGAGGTTTGGACTTCGCAGCAGAGAGCACGCAGGTTGCAGTCCTATTAGCCAGTTACCAGTGTAGCGTAGAGAGGTCAGACGGTTCCGGGTCACAGCAATCAGGAATATCAGGTACAAAAGGGTAATCCAAAGGAATAGTCGCCAAGCCGAAGTCACAGTACAGAATGGATCACACAGAATAGTAGAATGGTTGCCAAGCCGGGGTCCCAACAGGTAATCAGGAATCAGAATACTCAGGAGTATGGAGGAATAAGGAAGCCAGGAACACTGGTGGTGAACCTGTTACTCTGGCACCCTAATGGCACCAGAGGCAGGTTTAAATAGAATCCAAACAGAGGTGATTGGTGGAGAGCGGAGGCGGAAACTAAAGCAGCGTCCCGTTGCCTAGCAACGGGACTGAGGCCAGGGCGCATGCGCCCACAATCCGGAAGTCCGCGGCAGCCGACGGGGGATCAGACATCCGTTCCCCGTCTGACAGGGAATCAGCGGGGACGGCGTCTGACAGTACCCCCTCCCCTCCTCCCTCTCAGAGAAGGATTGCCTTTCCTCAGAAATTTTGCAAGGAGACGAGGAGCATGAAGGTCGGCTTCCGAGACCCATGATCTCTCCTCCGGACCGTAACCTCTCCAGTGTACTAGATACTGAGGTTTGCGCTGGAAGAAACATCTCTTCAGGATCCTCTCAATCTCGAATTCATCCCCTAGAGATGTTTCAATAGGTGGAGGAGGAGCAGGCTCTCTGAAGAATTCGTTGAGAATCAGCGGTTTCAGCAATGAAATATGAAATGTGTTATGGATCTTAAGAGACGGAGGTAATGTAAGTTTGAAGGAAACAGGATTGATGACTTGTGCTATGGAAAAGGGACCAATAAACTTAGGAGCCAATTTCATGGATGGAACTTGAAGTCGAAGGTTGCGCGTAGACAACCAAACACGGTCTCCTACCCTTAGTACTGGAGCAACTCTTCTATGAAGATCAGCCGCTTTCTTCTGTCTCTGTACAGAAGTAGACAGTGCTTCTTTGGTTTGAGACCAGATTTGAGAGAAGTCATGGATGAGAGTATCAGCCGCTGGTACTAGAGAAGAAGGAGCTTCGGATAATAGAGGAGGAGTGGGATGTCTGCCATAGATAATGAAAAATGGAGAACGCCCAGAGGAGGAATGTAGAAGATTGTTGTGGGCGAAATCGGCCCAATACAGAAGATCATTCCATGTCGTTTGATGATCAGAAGCAAAACACCATAGAAAACACTCCAAGTCTTGAGTCACTCGTTCTGTTTGTCCGTTAGTCTGGGGGGTCATATCCGGAAGAAAATTTGAGACTGACTCCAATCTTATTACAAAAAGCTCTCCAGAACTTAGCGACAAATTGTACTCCTCTGTCAGAGATGATCTCTTGAGGGCATCCATGAAGACGGAAGATGTTCTTTAGAAACAAATCTGCGATTTTAGGGGCAGAAGGGAGACCTTTACAAGGAGTGAAGTGTGACATTTTTGAAAAGCGGTCTACCACGACCCAGATGGTATTGTAGCCATTGCTCAAAGGGAGATCGGTGATGAAGTCCATCGTAATGCTGGTCCAGGGAGAATCCGGAATAGGCAGAGGAAGGAGAAGACCAGGAGGGCTTTGTCTTGGCACCTTGTGGCGTGCACAAACCGAACATGCGGATACGAATTTTTGAACATCTGAAGCCAGTTTAGGCCACCAATAATATCTGGAGAGGAATTCTTTGGTTCTCTTGTAACCGGCAAGGCCGGCAAATTTGGACTCGTGAGCCCAACATAGTAGTTTAGGGCGGAGATGAGGTTCCACTAATAAACGCCCTGGAGGGGGAGAGGTTACTGAAGAATTGGTAATGGCCACTGTTTGTATTGGATTTAGAATCATTTTGTTGTCTAAACAAGTTAGAGTACCATCATTATCAAAGGACCTGGAGAGAGCATCGGCCTTGGAGTTTTTGGAACCGGGACGAAAGGTGAGAATGAGTTGGAACCTGGCAAAGAAAAGAGACCAGCGAGCTTGACGAGGGTTAAGACATTGTGCTTCCTGGAGATAAGTAAGATTTTTATGATCTGTCATGACCGTGGCGGGATGTAAGGCACCCTCTAGTAAGTGACGCCACTCCTCAAGGGCAATCTTGATTCCATAATTTAGTTCAGTGCTAGAGAATTTCTTAGACAGGAATCCACAAGTCTCTAATGTTCCTGAAGCAGATTTCTGGGAAAGTATTGCTCCAATCCCGACTGAAGAAGCGTCCACTTCAATAAAAAACGGTCTCCCCTGGTCTGGCTGTTTGAGTATAGGGGCCGAAAGAAATGCTTCTTTAAGAGTTTTGAAGGCCAATATGGCTTCGACAGGCCATGGTTTGCTGCAGGCACCTTTTCGAGTTAAAGCTGTAATAGGACAGATAATGGATGAAAAGCCTTTAATGAACTGCCGGTAATAATTGGCAAAGCCGATAAAGCGTTGGGTAGCTTTGAGACCAATAGGTAATGGCCAGTTGACAATGGCCTTTACTTTCTGTGGATCCATCAGCAGGCCGGTGCCAGAAACTATGTATCTTAGAAATGGAACTTGTGAACGCTCAAAAAGGCATTTCTCCAGCTTATAAGGAATATTTCCGGAGACGAGAAAGAACAGTCTTGACATGGAGACGATGAACATGTAAGTCAGATGAAAATATCAAAATATCGTCCAGGTAGACAATCACAAATTGATACAGAAGATCCCTGAAGATCTCGTTGACAAAATCTTGAAACACTGCAGGGGCATTACAAAGTCAAAACGGCATGACTAAGTACTCATAGTGCCCGTCACGGGTGTTAAATGCCGTTTTCCACTCATCGCCCTTTCGAATGCGGATTAAGTTGTAGGTCCCTCTGAGATCTAATTTAGAAAAGATTTTGGCTCCTCTAATCCGGTCGAACAGTTCTGTGATCAATGGGAGCGGATAGCGGTTCTTGATGGTAATATCTATGCACGGTCTTAATGAACCGTCTTTTTTTTTTACAAAAAAGAATCCAGCTCCTGCTGGCGAGGTAGAATTTCTGATAAATCCTCTTTGAAGGTTATCTGATATATATAAAGGCATTGCCTTAGTCTCAGGGAGAGCCAGAGGATAGACTCTACCTTTGGGAATAGTTTTGCCGGGAATTAGCTCAATAGGACAATCCCATGCTCGATGTGGAGGGAGCGTCTCTGCAGCGGTCTTGCTAAACACATCAATAAAGTCTAAATATGGCTCTGGTAGTTTGAGATGGGAGTCCAGAGAGAGACAAGGAAGTTGGTTAGGAGGAAGTATTTTCGAGAGGCATTGATTGAAGCATGAGGAGCCCCAGGAGGGTAACTTGAGCGTGAGCCCAATCGAATTGTGGAGAATGTTTCCTGAGCCATGGTAGCCCTAAAATGATGGAATTAACGGACTGTGGGATAACCAGGAACTAAATCCACTCTTGATGGAGAACCCCTACCTGCAACTGAACTGGAGCAGTAGTGTCAGTGATGGAACCGTTGCTGACAAGGTTACCGTCAACTGCAGTAAGAACCAGAGGTTGCGGCAATGGAGAGCAGGGTATGTGAAGCTTCGACACCAGAGTGGCAGAGATGAAATTTCCTGCAGATCCGGAATCCACAAAAGCAGAACAATTTAGGGAAGAGTCCGAAAATGTGAGGGTGACAGGCATCAGAAAACTGTTATTCTTGGAAGGAGAGGGAGAATGGAGACATGAACCTAGAACAACCTCCCTGGTGTTGCCTAGGCGGTGAAGTTTTCCGGCCTCTTGGGACAGGAGGATAGCAGATGGCCGGATTCTCCACAGTACAAACACAAACGATTCTTAATCCTGCGTTCTCTCTCATCCCGTGACAGGTGAGAGCGTCCAATTTGCATCGGCTCTTCCGCCGGGAGAGCTGGAGATTGAAAACGAGGAGCCAAACGCACAGTGCGACGACCTTGGACCCTCTCCTGAGAGCGCTCTTGAAGGCAAATGTCTACCTTGACACACAAAGAGACCAAGTCGTCAAGCTTGGAAGGAAGCTCTTGCGAAGCCAGTGCGTCCTTGATAGGGTCTGACAGGCCTTGCCAATAGGTGGCGGAGAGAGCTTCATCATTCCAGCCTAATTCTGAGGCTAAGGTACGAAACTGAACCGCGTATTGACCTGCAGTTAAGGAACCTTGGCGAAGAGCTAACAAACTGGATGCAGCCGAAGACACACAACCAGGTTCATCAAATACCCTCCGGAAGTTCTCAATGAAAGTGTCAGAATGAAGGAGAGATCCATCTCTTCGTTCCCACAGTGGCGAGGCCCAAGCTGGGGCCTGTCACGTCAGGAGGGAAATAATATAGGCCACCTTAGCTCTCTCAGATGCGAAGTTTTCTGGTGAAAGTTCAAACTGGATGGAACACTGATTTAGGAATCCACGGCATCCTTAGGGATTACCGTCGTATTTCTCTGGGGTTGGAATCCGTAGTGTTCTAGAGGTAGCAAGTACTGCGCTTGGTGGGGCAGCGGCCGGAGCAGGATCAGGAACTGGGGCTGCTGCCTGAGAAGTGCTCAGGGCATCCAAGCGGGAAATCACTCCTTGTAAACACTGCAAAAGTTGTGCTTGGTTGGCCTCCTGGCGTTCTACCCGTACTCCTAAATGGATGAGGAGGTCTTGGGATGAGGGTTCTCCGGTACCGTCAGTCATGGCCAGAGTAAACTGTCATGCTGTAGGTCTATGAGGCTGAAGATAATAAGACACTCACCGGTATTGGTGCCACTGGTCAAACAGGCGCGGAGTCTAACGTACCCCTGGTGTTCACCAGGGACCTCCGCAAGGAGGTTTGGACTTCGCAGCAGAGTGCACGCAGGTCGCGGTCCTATTAGCCAGTTACCAGTGTAGCGTAGAGAGGTCAGACGGTTCCGGGTCACAGCAATCAGGAATATCAGGTACAAAAGGGTAATCCAAAGGAATAGTCGCCAAGCCGAAGTCACAGTACAGAATGGATCACACAGAATAGTAGAATGGTCGCCAAGCCGGGGTCCCAACAGGTAATCAGGAATCAGAATACTCAGGAGTATGGAGGAATAAGGAAGCCAGGAACACTGGTGGTGAACCTGTTACTCTGGCACCCTAATGGCGCCAGAGGCAGGTTTAAAAAGAATTCAAACAGAGGTGATTGGTGGAGAGCGGAGGCGGAAACTGAAGCAGCGTCCCGTTGCCTGAGGGACTGAGGCCAGGGCGCATGCGCCCGCAATCCGGAAGTCCGCGGCAGCCGACGGGGGATCAGACGTCCGTTCCCCGTCTGACAGGGAATCAGCGGGGACGGCGTCTGACACTAACTAATGGTCAGGAACGCAACTTTACTATGAATTGGGTGTAGTATACTTCTTAAGGATTCTCCCTCTACTTTACGGGGAATACCAGCCGATGTTCACGTTCTACTCTGGAGGGCTGTTCCTAAACCCTCACACAGGTCGTACCGAGAAGACTATCTTCTCACTATGGGGTCACTCATGGAATCCTAAGGGCCAGTCGCACGTGGCACGAATGAGGCCCACTGGAGCAGCGCACCACCGGAGTGTCAGCTTCCGCACGGAACCGCCAGTCTCACTACCGGAACACAAATCGGCAGCCTTCACCCAAGCAGAACACCGCCCCACTCCGGAACTGCCAGGGATCCTGACGGAACTTAGGACTGGATCACCCAAGTAGAACCACGGGACGCCCCCTGGAACTCAAATGGGCTGTGCTGCACTGCCAGTGAGTTGCTCAATCACTGCCTCTGGAAACCAACGTAACCCCAGGGACCTACGGGACGGGAAGACTACTGTATGTTCTTCCCTAACTGTGTGTGTGTGCTTCTAACTACCCCTTGTCCCCACAGACACAGGTTATAACAGGAAAACAGTAAGGAAACAAGAGCCTACCTTTAATGGGGGCCTGACGTCTTGCACCTGCAATTAAACACACAGCACAACCAAACACAATGCACAATACAATATTCGCCACACAGACGGAATAGGACTTTGCAACGGTATCCGGCAGGCTGACTACTAAGGAATCCACACATCAGCTATCTAACCAGACGGTTTAGTATAGCACTAACAGAGGCCTTCAGCTCTACTGTTGTCTAGGACTATCGCCTACTGTACTCACCAAATACTGGGACTGCACCCTACTCTAGCTATGGGCTTCCATGCCCGTACTTCCTCAGGGCCTTGTACCCTGACTATGGGTTCCTGCCCACTAACTACAGGGCCTTGTGCCCTTTATTATGGGCTTTATGCCCCTACCAAGGGCCTTGTGGCTTTACCTGACTATGGGCGATAGCCCACTAACTAGGGCCTTGTGCCCTTGTGCTGCAATGGGCTTAAAGCCCCCTGACTACCTATATGGGCCTTATGCCCAATTATCCCTGGGTCTTGTGCCCCTAACTGTTGCCACGGGCCTAGTGCACGACAGTGTCCAGGGCCTTGTGTCCTTAATGGAGGAAGTGTTGTGCGTGCAGGGGCCCGGTAGAGGTGGAGCCCAGAAGAAACTTACCTGCTTCCCTGGTCTTTGTGGATCTTCTCCTGGCCTTTTCCCCATTGCCGCCTCTTCCAGGCTCACCCGCAGTGTTCCGGGCTTGATCATGGCGATGTTCAGGTAGCTGAGGCGCTCTTAGCCCTGACAAGGGCTCTGCCGCCACTAATGTTCTCCGCTGCCTTCTTTTCTTCTCTGGTTGATCACGACGAGCTCCGATCCACATCTGCTTTTTCTGTCTCCGCCGTCGAACTGAACATCGCGGCGTCTGCGCCGGCTTAAATAGCCGGCAGCGCACCAACGTCATCACGCAGCGTCGACGTGGCACTAACGAGCCTGGATTTGCCCGCCGCCGAGCCAGTGATACAACGGCCTGGAGGTGAGCCCTGATTGGCTCACCACCCCGGCCGAACAGAGAAGACCGCTGCCGCCCCGAGGACAGCGACAGCCCACAGAGACTCGCCGGACAGGTGAGTCCCCTACAGTAGCATGGAACCTGCAGTGGGAATATTCTACAAACTAGGTATGTTCGATCTGCTTTGTGAAAAATTGTTCTATTTTCATGTTCTAAAATAACAAAACAAGAATTGAAACACAACATGGAACTTGTACTATATAATCTTCCTTAGAGTTCCTAAGATTTCCACAAGGTTGAAGGATTACAATGTAGTATTAGTGGCAGCTGGAAATGCATTTACCCAGTTAGAAAATACATCAGTACACACTAATACAAGTTTGAGATTCCTGCAAGGTGGTAATTGGATGAAGGACAATGAAAAAGGCAGCACGGTGGCTAAGTGGTTAACACTTCTGCCTCACAGCCTGGGGTCATGAGTTCAATTCCCGACCATGGCCTTATGGCCGTGTTTGCGTGGGTTTCCTTCGGGTGCTCCGGTTTCCTCCCACACTCCAAAAACATACTAGTAGGTGAATTGGCTGCTATCAAAATTGACCCTAGTCTCTCTCTCCATCTCTCTCTGTCTGTCTGTGTGTACGTTAGGGAATTTAGACTGTAAGCTCCAATGGGGTAGGGACAGATGGGAATGAGTTCTCTGTACAGCACTGCGGAATCAGTGGCGCTATATAAATAAATGGTGATGGTGATGAAATGATTCATAAAACATAAAGTAAAAACACAATCCAGTAGTTAAAAGCTATTTATGAGATATAAATATACCAAAGTATACCATACTATAGTCGACCAAGCTCTAGAAAGAATATTGCCTCATCTAAGGTCACAAAGCTAATAATAATTAAAAAATCGATTCTATTGCAATTATAATATAATAAACAAAAACGTATATAGTGGTCAAAGTGGACATTTATATGTGGTGGTATGAAAATTGTAATGGGAAAGTAAATGCATGGAAATGTTATAGCTTTACAATGAAGGCAGTAAATAGGAGATATGGTGGTATGGCATACTACTGTATACACCCCCACTATATATATATATATATATATATATATATATATATATATATATATATATAAAACCCGTGCATGATACTCATGCATTCTAGTCAAATCAAGCTACTTAAGGTGTTAAAAAGGTTCTTGTCATGCATTTGGGCCTAGCCCAGGCCTCCTCAGGGGAAGAGCGTTACTTCCCGACGCAAGCGCCCTTTTTTAACGTGGTTTTGTCCACATGTCACCACCTCATCATTTTTCTCCATCACCTCATCCTTCATCTTCATCGCCACAACCTTCATCAAGCTACTTAAGGTGTTAAAAACTCCCCACTGTCACCCCCGGCAACCACCAACCACTCCCAACTGTCACTTCTCCTTCAAGAAATATATAGGTCAGTGTACAACTCTGCCCAGCAGGTGGCGCTGCAGCTTGGTTTTTTTTTTCCACACACGCCACTAGGCATTTATATAGTAGATATTCCATATGCAAAAAACCTTACGGTTTAAAAGGATCCAGAGAGAAGTCAGGTCAAGCCAAATAGTCAAACCAGCTGGGCAGCGAGGTACTAAAATGAAACACAGGAGAGTAGTCACAGGAAGCCGAGTCAGAACCAAATAACACACTGGATCAGAAGTTCAGGAAATGCTGGAGCAGGAGTCAACCAATACTCTGGCACTAAACATGTGTCAGAAGCTGCTTTATGTACCCTAAGGTGCCTCCTGATTGGGTTAGGGAGATTTTGGCGGTCAGACATGCTGGCTGCAGACAGGTGAGCAGAGATAGCATCCCGCTGCTAGGCAACAGGACGTGGTTGCTGAGAAGGTGCAGGTGTCCGTCTCCTGAACCAAGTGTCAGTGCGGAGACGGCGCCTGACAAAGACTTTATTAGGAAATATTTTTTCAAACTGCACAATAGTGTAATTCAAATGCACAGAGAGATTCTCTGCAGGGATCTGTCAGCTGCAGGAACCATATTTGGTGACGAGGCATGTATTGCAGGTAGCTTTTAGGAGCAGGAACAATATTGGAGGGAGGAATGCTCTACAAGGATCTGTCAGGAGAGGTTAGAATGTTGTGTGGAAGGATGCTCTGCATGGGTCTGTTAGCTGCAGGGAGTGTTTTGGGTGGAGGAATGCTATACAGGAATCTTTTGGGAGCCGATACTGTTTGGTGATGAGCTATGTACTGCAGGCATCTTCTAGGAGCATGCACAGTCTTGGAAGGAGGAATGCTCTGCAGGGGTATGTCAGGAGCAAGTATTGTGTTTCGGGAGGAGGGATATTCTGCAGGGATCTGTTGGGAGCAGGTACAGTGTTGGTGGGAGGAATACTATGCAGCGATCTCTCAGGTGGGGTTAGTAAGTTGAGTGAAAGGATGCTCTGCAGGGGTCTGTCAGCTGTGGGAAATGTTTTGGGTGGAGGGGTGCTTTGCAGGGATCTTTCGGGAGCAGATACTGTTTAGTGATGAGCTATGTTCTGCAGGTATCTTCTAGGAGCAGGCACAGTCTTGGATTGAGAAATGCTCTGCAATGTTTTTGTAGTTCTACTTTTTAATGAAGTTGCTCTACTGTCTCTTTCTAAGACATGCAGGCCCTAAACTACGATAAAGCTAAACTAAGAAAATGTAATAGTACTGCATGTGTGTATTCCAGTTAACACACAAATCTGTGAATTAGCAGCGCCACCATTTTGTGAGTGACAGCAATCTCACTCCATGATAGTGCTGAATCTGCAGCTAACCACAGGATGTGAGGACATACCATGTCTGTATTGCGCAAGTAACACATCCATTAAGGTTTCTGCCTTAATCATTGTAATTTCATTGCTTTTTGGAGTTTGAGTGAAAGAGTTTCAATAGTTTTCTTACATTTTAGATGGTGTGTAAGGAAACTTAATCAGACATGTTAAACCGTAAGGTTTTTTGTCTATGGAATTTCATGGCTTTTTGCAAAGTAAAAATATTGATAATAAATTTATAAGCCTAGAATTGTACGGCCGTTAAGAATAACTTGGCCCAACTAATTTCCACTATTTTTCTTAATCCCTAACAAAAAAACAAAACAAGAGTTTTAATAATGCTCTATTATACTAACCTCTACCACCTCTGTTGGATGACTATCCCACCTATCCACTACCGTTTTGATAAAGTAATTTTTCTAAACCTAGCACCCTTCAGATTTCTTCTAAATATAGCACCCTCCATTTACAGTACATGGCTTACTCTCACACATACCCCAATGCCCACAAGCTTTGTGATCGCATGCACACATGCCATTGCCAAGTGCATCAGCTTTATTCTCATGTCACTCCCTGTGCACCAGCTTTTCTCTCACATTACCCCCGTTCACACTAGCTTTTTTCTCACTTGTCACTGGTTATGTACCAGATTTTATCTCACATCACCACTTGTGCACCAGCTTTTCTTTCACAAATCACCTTGTGCACCAGCTTTTTTTTCGCGTGACCCCCTGTGCACTAAATTTCTCTCACATCACTCCTATGTGCTCAAGTTTTTTGTTATCACATCACACCGTGCCCCTGCTTTTCTCTCAATTGTCACCCCCTGTACACAAGCTTTTCTTTCTCATGTCACACCGTACCCCAGCATTTCTTTCATGTTACCTCTTTGCGTACCGGCTTTGCTTTCACATGTCACCCCTTGCGTACCAGATTTTCTTTCACATCTCACCACCTGCTCACCAGCTTTTCTATCAATTGTCAAAGCCTATGCAGCAGTGTAATTTTCTTTTACATTACTCCTATGTGCCCATGATTTTTATCACGTCACACCTTGTGCCCCAGCTTTTATCACACATCACCCCCTGCGCACTAACTTTTCTCTCAATTGTCACAGCCTCTGCACCAGTATCCAGCATCCTTGATTACAACAACTATAAGGAAAACAAATTAACTCTACAATCTGTGTGTTTGGTAAGAAATCCAGAGAGATATTCAGTCGTGTGTCTGAGGGGAGTTGGTAAATATAGACCATGTTTGTATGAAATAGAAATAATAATAAGTGTACACAAATAAAAGTGAATAATATCATTATGTTTGCTTTTACCTAGGGGGAATAGTAATACCAGTACAAACAAGTGCCACTCACCTATGGACACAAATTAGTATTCTAAAGGTAGAAAAGTTCTTGTCAATATGAACAATCTGAATAGAATCATCTCAGAGACTCTCCATCGAAACAATAGAGAATAAATGGATCTGTATCATTCAAGCTGACTTCTATTAGTCCCTTAAATTGTAAACTTAAATTGTGCTGTCTTACCCAAAGTCCAGCTATTGGTGGTTTTCCTAGTGGACAGCAGTTTATCTCGTGGTTTCCAATGGAGATCTCACATGTGTTTTCTCTCTGTCCACACGCTGCCATGTTGTCTCCACTATCAGATGATCACAGTCAGCTTGCTGTCTCTCCCTCATATGTGTGCTGCAACTTACTTCTGAATGTCTCTGGCAGAGTGCATCTCTCTATATCCTATGCATTCCACTGAGAACCATTACTTCCAGATACTGCAGTGACTGAGATGGCACTTGGCTAGATATACATGCACTTTGCAGTTATATAGTGCAATGCACTGAGATTGACAATACTTTAGAAGAAATTTATCCGCAGTCCAGTTGACTACAAAGAGATTTTTTCTGCGCGTTGTAGTATACTGCACACTATCTGATACATCGCTCCAGAGTGCAGCCAGTGCACTCTGGAGCAGTGCACTCTGGAGCACACTTAAAGTGTATGTCCATCTATAGCAGTCAGACTTTTCCATCTCCTAGCAGAGATCAACGTAACTGAGCTGGGAAATGCAAGAAGCCCCAGCACATAGAGCCATACAACTCAAACAAAAGCATCATACATTTGCAAAAACAAAGGCAAAATCAACCACACATGCTTCGATTCTTTTCAACCCAAGTCCACCCACGATGACAAAATAGAAATACTTCCACTGATCCTTTCATATCTCGCAGATACAGCAAGACGTTTTGTGAATTTAATAAACATGAGACAGGATATAGTAAATATATGTAAACATGTCTACACCTGTGCATCTATTGGCGTACAGTTAAACGAGGTCCGAAATGAAAGAGAATATTATGTAATTATAATATTTGTAAAACAGTGCAATTTCCAGGGCAGTGAGTGACAGTTAGTGCAGTATGAGGACAGCGAGTGTGTGACATGTTAGTGAGCCACGCAATGGCATACACCAAGTGGCTCATGTTTTCCAGCTGTGAGGCGCAGCTTGTGAATATCGTGTTCTCCCCAAATTCAGGTTCCGAGGCAGGTAGGAGTAAAGCGTGTGGGCTGCTATAAGGAGAGCTGTGTTATGTTACTCGCTACATATTGTTCTCTCGCTAGCATTCGGCACAGAACACAGATAATAGATAGGTGATCACAGCAGGAACCTCAGAGCACTTTTAAATCTACCGCCCCCAGCTCAGTACAGTTAATAAATTAACTGACGTCATTGAGGGGCGGGAAGTTTAAACGGTTCTGTTACAGCCGCTCTGGCACCACTCAGAGAGATTAAACTTTGAAATGAGAGCACTAATATTACTCTCAGCCCCTGTGGATAGAAAATATGGCTAATTTCTCAGAAATGAAAATCTCTTAGCGAAAATAGTCAGCCATATTTGTATTCTCATGTGAAGCCAGGCTGACAGTCCGGACAGCTGATTCCGAGCAAGGATCCATGATGACTCTTTTGTGAACCGGCTTCAGCCAATCCCGATGCAGAAAGATGCCGACGCGAATTGATGACATCAGTGAGATAGGCGATGCTAGGATAACGCTGCTCTTAAGGGGGTAATGTAAGTATGCAGCTATGTACAAAGTACTTTAGAAAGGGTTGTGCTGGAGTCTCAGGAGAGCAGAGAGCCAGTGGTGGTCCCAATCCTGTTCATAAGTGCTGGCTGGGGCTCCAGGACAGGGGAGACACGGAAAAGTACATGGCGCAGGTAGAAGGGCAGATCGAATCAAGAAGTATGTGGGGAAGGCAGAGTGTTGACCCGAGCACTGATCGTGCTGCTTGCTCTCACTGTCAGCAGTGACAGTAAGCAGGATTGCAGTCTCTGATTGGTTGTGTCTCTACAGCACTTAACGCTCCCCACCGGCCGTGTGCTATCACGACAGTGCCCGGCATAAGTGTACAAATCCTTTAAAAATGCAAGGCAGGTAAATAATTAAAAAGAAAAGAAAAACAATCTATGTTTCAGTGAGTATTATATTTCATTCTAAAGAACTGCTGATGTACTGCATTGAACAAGATGTGAGAATCCTGCTGACAAATTTCACTAATATCATTACTGCACGATCTCTGAAAGTACTGCTGATCTCTCACATACATATTGCTGTACTGGCAGATTACCAAGCACTTTTAATGTAGCTTCTCTGTAGTCTAAATATCAGAATGTGTCCTCTAGACAGGGCTGCCATCAGAATCTGTGGGGCCCAGTACTAATTAATGTGGCAGGCTCCCCCCGTCCCTCTGCACCGTATATGTGCCCCCTCCCACAATACATTCTCTGCTCCCTCCCTATCATAGTAAATGCCCTCTCATCATTCCATCACAGCAAATACTCCGCTCCCCCCTCACCATCCCATTACAGTAAATATTCCACTCCCCTCCTCACCATCTCATCACAGAAAATGCTCAGCTCCCCCCTCCCCTATAATAATAATCGCCCCTCCATCATAATAAATGCTCAATAAACTTACCTTGTTCTTGAAGCGATGCTACGGCTCCTGGTCACTGATAGAATGGGAGAGTAACGCACAGTGATGACATCACCGAGCCGCACACTACCAGTCTAACGGTGTCTTGGAGCCGCAGCATAGCGAGGGGCAGATTGGTCAGTGCTTTAGGGGTGTAGTGTGAGGTGGTAGGTGCAGTGCTGTAGGGGTGTAGTTTGAGGGGTTCAGTGTAGTAGTGTAGTGTTAGTGGGTAGGATCAGGATGGGGATGCTGACCGCTTGGCTCATTCTCACGCCGGTACTGCTCTGCTCACTACCAAGAAACAAGAAAGGAATGCTCCGCACAAGGAGTAAGAAAGAGAAAAGGGGAACCTCCTGTGTGATATTTATATCTCCTGAATGAATTAAATTTTATAAAGGAGGGGGTGCTAGCCTTGTCAGTAATTTATGGAAAAAAATACTGCTCCAAATACCTTTGTTTCTATAAGACGTTTTAACATATTAAAAGACTGCTCTCAGTGCATATAATCAAGTGTTCACACACTGCATCATATTACATCAGTGGCAATATTTATGATATATATGAATTTTGTGCAATACTTACTTGTTTTATATGTTTTATAATCTAATAAGGAAAAATAAAGAATATTGATATTTATCCACAGTGTACGTAATTTTTGTGGTTAAGGTACACCATTGCAATTGCTCTTGTTTACAGTATTGGTGCCAGCTACATGTGCTCATGTGTTATGCAGCTATTACGTTTATATTATATGTTAGTTTTTACACATTTTTAATTACTCTTGTCTGTATGGACCAACTTTCCACCAGTTAAAATGAATACTTTCCTTTTTTCCTTCCTTGATTTTTATAGCGTTACAGATAGTGTAGAATGTAAGCTCTCATGGGCAGGGTCCTCTCTACCTATTGTCTACAGTCTGATTCTGTTGTACGTCCTGCCATGTCTTTTGTTACACTCTGTGTGAGTCCCCATTGCATGACTCTAACTCTTCTGTACTACTTATGTGTATTACCCAGGGTCGGATTAAAGGAATGGAGGCCCCTGGGTAAATGGGGCCCCCAGTCCCCCATGAGGTCCCCCCTGTGAGCCGCAGAAGAATTATCTGGGATGCGATTGACAAATCTGGGATTTACAGTTGCTAAGGCATCAGCAACGAACCACACATAAACAATGTAATTGGTCCCTGCATGCTGTCTGATCTTATTACAGATATTGATCAGTCCCGTTATTCTCTTGTCATCGATGAGAGTACAGACATCTCTGCAGTAAAGCAGTTATGTTTAGTAGTGCGCTATTTCAGCTGCTCCTTGGACACGATTGTGACGACATTTTTGGGTATGGTGAATCTGGAAGGCGAAACTCAGAAGCAATTGCTACAGCTCTCCTACGTTTTATTAACTCTGTTGGACTAAATTTCCAAAATTGTATCGACATTGGAACGGATGGATGTAGCATCATTTTTGGAAGGAAGAATTCTGTGTATACGCATCTCCTTCAGAAGAATAAAGATCTCAACCTAATAAAATGTGTATGCCACTCTATCCAACTTGGTGCCAGTAAAGCTGTCAAGACACTGCCACGCAATCTGGAGTACCTGGTTTCCCACTCCTACAACTGGTTTTCCCACAGCTCCCTGCGGCAACGCAAATATGCCAAGATATACAGTCTGATAATCAAGCGGAAACACCATTGAAGCTGCTGCAATTGTCATCTACAAGATGGCTCTCAATGTACCCTTGTTGTGAGCGGATTCTCAGCCAGTGGGAGGAGCTAAAGTTAAATTTTCAGCTGAGTAAAGACAAACAGCAATTTTATGATGCAGAAGTCCTCTACCCGATGTACTGTGATCCTATCAACAAACTGTATTTACAGTTTCTGACACCTGTTCTGCAGGAATTTCAACGGATTAATAAGCTCTTCCAGCTAGGTAATGCATTCAAGTTGCTGGACTGTCTACATGCATTTTTCCGTACTCTTCAGTCAAGGGTATATTTTCCAGACAGGATTCCTGGCAGTGACGCCAAGCTTCTTGATTTCAATTTAAATGACCCATTATCACGCGCCGGGTGTTCAGGCAGCGCACCTGACACCCGGCAGACTCACCTCTCATCGGCGCTCCGCTTCCCGCTGGGTGCCGCCATCTTGGATTCGGGTCTGAGCATGCGCAGAACCAGCGATAATTCTAATTCCCCTGCTCTGCTGATTGGGCCTTCTCCCTGGCGGCAAGTTTAAAAGGCACCTCCTCTCTATCTTCAGTGCCTGTTCTTCGTGTTACCTCCTGGTGATTGAAGTGGCTTCCTGTTACTTTCCAGTGATTTACCTCCATTCTGGACTGCAGAGCTGACGCTCATCTTTGGACTTCTCCTCTACATTTGTCTTCAGAGCTGTCGCTCATTCTCCTGAACTTTTACCACATAGTGGTCTGCAGAGCTGACGCTCACTCTACGGAACTCTCCGCCACATAGTGGCCTGCAAAGCTGACGCTCACTCTACGGAATTCTCCGCCACATAGTGGCCTGCAGAGCTGATGCTCATCTGAAGACATCTCCTCTACATTTGTCTTCAGAGCTGACGCTCATTCTCCTGAACTTTTATCACATAGTGGTCTGCAGAGCTGACGCTCACTCTACGGAACTCTCCGCCACATAGTGGCCTGCAGAGCTGACGCTCATCTCCAGACTTCTCCTCTACATTTGTCTTCAGAGCTGACGCTCATTCTCCTAAACGTTTACCACATAGTGGTCTGCAGAGCTGACGCTCACTCTACGGAACTCTCCGCCACATAGTGGCCTGCAGAGCTGACGCTCACTCTACGGAACTCTCCGCCACATAGTGGCCTGCAGAGCTGACGCTCACTCTACGGAATTCTCCGCCACATAGTGGCCTGCATAGCTGACGCTCATCTCCAGACATCTCCTCTACATTTGTCTTCAGAGCTGACGCTCATTCTCCTGAACTTTACACCACATAGTGGTTTACAGAGTTACACCGATCTGCATCATCTTCATTGCCATTACTTATTGTATTGATCATCTTTCCTACAGTACTACTGCCTGTAGTCTTCCCAGGGACTTTCGTACAGTGCTCTAGTAGGTACCGCGGCCTGGAAGGTAGACGCAGCTAAGCCCATACCGCTTTGCGGCGGTTCCTGGTGAACACGTCTCCTCGTTAGACTCCGCGCCCTGTTGGAGTAGTGCCAAACTGTTCGAATCTCTTGGTTTCGCTACATCTGCCAAGTCTCCTCGTAAGAACCGTGACACCCATCCAACCACCTGCCCCTATGTGTTCTGAATTTTGGGGTCCTTTTTACCATTGCTGTTGGAGAAGCACAGCTCAGCAACAATGTTAAAACAAACTACAAACCAGGTGCAGAGATTTCCTGCTAGAAGCCACCAAGCAAGTTCAGGCAAGACTTCTAGCCAACATTGAGCTGTGGAAATCTATGGCTGCATTCAGTCCATCAATTATTCTTTCTCAGGCCAAACCACCGCTTGCAAGCATCTCGATGCTGAAGGTATTCAAAGGAGACATGGGAGCCTTGGATACCCAGTATCACGCGATTTATGTTCAGCACTGATGATAAGCACGCAGAAAAATTTTGGATCAAGGTTTTAAATTTCAAAGACAGCATTGATAAAAGGTGCTTCAAATAGCTGGCATTATTTGCCCTGTCACTACTTGCCATGCCTCTCAGCAATGCTGATGTGGAACATGCTTTCTCTCAAATGAACATCGTGAAATCAAAGCTGAGGAACCGGATGGGTCAGAAGAGTTTATATGGCATTCTTTAGGTCCGCTACGGTTTGAAGTGCTTGGGTATTTGCTGCAAAAACTTTAATCCTAGTCCCAGTATGCTACAGCGCTTTCATTTCGGAATGTACCACACAGAAGCTGGTTTAGATGACAGAAAGCTCAGATGAACTTTGGTAAACTTTAGTAAATCTTCTGTTTAATGTATTTATTATTTGCACTTTGCTACCCCCACACTTCTATTATTTGAGGATATTTTCATGTAACTGTGTAAATAAAGGAATTTGGCAACACAGATTAATTTATTGAATTGAGTTGCTATTTAATATTTATGTGCGTGTTTTAATATTGTGATTTTAATACAGCAAAAATGTAACAGTGGTTAAATAATAAAGTTTATTTGTTTTTTGTTAATTTGGTTTGGCCTCTTTATTTAATAGAAGTACAAACTTGCAGATTGTAAGATATTTTATTCTTTACTTAAAAACAATATTATACATACAAAGGACTGTGAAAATATAGTAGGTAATATTAGAGATGGTCACTGACCCCCGTGTTTTGGTTTTGGATCTGAATTACCTTTGTGTTTTGGTTTTGGTTTTGCAAAACCACCCTTGCGTGTTTTGGTTTTGGTTAAGTTTGGTTTTTTTTTGCTATTTTTGAAAAAAATACAATTTTTTTTGGTCTAAAATAACCTAATTTAGTGCTCCAACAGTTTCTTAGATAAGTGAGGTAATTCTAAAGCTAATAAATTATGAAAAAAACAGTTTAATCCCTGGTAGGCCGTCCGTTTGAACACTTGTCTGCAAATTATACAGACAAACCTGGTTGTCTACCTTCTCCATCTTTGAATATTGGCAATGTAGCCATTGTCTTTGGGTGTATATTACACCCTCCACTTGTAGTTGAATATAAAAAAGCAGCCTGCACAGACTGTGGAATTAGAAAGTAAAATTAAATGGACCACGGTAGTTTGGTGGCTATCTATGCCCCCCTCCGCCCTCCACTTGTAGTTGAATATAAAAAGAGCAGCCTGCACAGACTGTGGAATTAGAAAGTAAAATTAAATGGACCACGGTAGTTTGGTGGCTATCTATGCCCCCCTCCGCCCTCCACTTGTAGTTGAATATAAAAAAAAGCAGCCTGCACAGACTGTGGAATTAGAAAGTAAAATTAAATGGACCACGGTAGTTTGGTGGCTATCTATCCCCCCGCCCTCAACTTGTAGTTGAATATAAAAAAAGCAGCCTGCACAGACTGTGGAATTAGAAAGTAAAATTAAATGGACCACGGTAGTTTGGTGGCTATCTATGCCCCCCTCCGCCCTCCGCTTGTAGTTGAATATAAAAAAGGAGCCTGCACAGACTGTGGAATTAGAATATAAAATTAAATGGACCACGGTAGTTTGGTGGCTATCTATGCCCCCCCCACCCTCCACTTGTAGTTGAATATTAAAAAAGCAGCCTGCATAGACTGTAGAACTAGAAATTCGAATATACAAAGAAATGGACAAAGGCAGTTTGGTATCTGTCTTCGTCAGATCCCCTCTCCATTAGGAGTAAAATAGAAAACTATTCAGCCGTTATATAATCTAGAATATAAATAGAAATTGAGAAAGGCAATTTGGTATCTGTCTGCATCATAATCATCAACATCCTCATTAGCACCCTCGTCACCTCCACAAATCTCCCCCTCATCCTCTTCTATTTCCAAAGTGGCATCCTCAATTTGTGTAGCACCGGCTACACTCGGGCTGTGCAGATACACATCAGCAGAACTGATGAAAGGGCCCTTCTTTATGGGTACACTAACAGAATGCTCACGATTAGACATACCACTGTTGGATGGACTCTCCACAGGGATTGGTGTCATTGGTGAATCAGAGCAAACATTATCCTCTAAGGCCTTACTGTTATCTTGCAGATCGGCTTGGACGCGTAACAGTAGTTGTGCACCAATTGTAGGCTCAGTAACTTTTTGAGATCTGCCACTAATAGCCAAAGGTGAAGGCCTCATTCTCTCTTTGCCACTGCGTGTGTAGAATGGCATGTTGGCAATTTTTTTTTTTGTCGGCACTTAACTTTTGCTCAGTAACACTTCTTTTTTGCTTCAACATAGTAAAAAAAATTTTGCTTTTGTTTTTTCGACTGATTTTGAAACACTGTGTAGTTTGACATTACCTTGCCCAGATGACGTACTGGGAACTACCATCAGAACTGGTGACAGAACCTGGTTGCTCATTCTGCTCATATGTGGACTGCTTTGAATCCATTCTCAGCCCAAAGCACTTGTAGTGCTTAAAATTATTTGGAGATACTGCTGACAGATAGTAATTTTGACAGCCAGAAATATTTATGCACAATTACTACTCGGCTCGGTACTCGGATACCCAAAGTTCGCGTGGGTTCGGTTCTCGGGGAACCGAGCCCGCCCATCACTAGGTAATATCTACCTCCAATTGAAATTTGTCTTTGGAGGAAACATGATCATAAAATCTTATATTTACACAACTGTTACACTGTTTTAATAATCTACAACACACAAAAGAATTATGAAAATTCTAGTCAACTTTAAAAGCCAATGTGTTCTGAGAAATATCATTATAGAGAAATTGAAGACAGATGTAGAAATTTTTATATGAATTGATATATTAACAAACAATAAACTTTGTGGTTTTCACTTGAAGAACACCCTGTCCCCTGTAAGTTAGTCCTTTTTTGGGGGGGGGGAGTTTTTTGGGGCTTTTTAGGATTGGTTTGGGCTTATTTTGGGCTTGTTTTTCAGTTACCGGTTGCTTATTTTTCATTTCAAGCACTGGTGGTATAACCATTGGAGCTCTGACCGCTGAGGTACGTCTGCACATAGTACTCAACCGCCGGCTAGAGCTGGTTGCCGCGGGTCACGTACTCCAGAGTGAAAGTGATCCAACTCGGCTCTGGCAGCTGCAGGGAGATCCCCATGCCCTCTCTGCCACTGCTTTTATTTCAGGAGGACTCGGTAGCTACCACCCATGGATATTTTTTTCTTAATTAGAAGGGGGGACAAAAATAAAATGTAATGGTGTAAAATAGTTTCAGCAAACTCTGATGTTTAGTAGTACCTGATAATTAATAGTGAGGCACTAGTCAGCTGTAGTCTCTCTCAAAGTGAGATCAGACAAATTGTCAGCATTCACTAGGATAAGTGGGATCCTTCTATTCTGCCTGGGATTGATGGTACTTCACCCAGAGGTGCGGAATCTAACAGAGTGGAAGGTTTTCACCATAGGTCCCCGCAAGGGAATTTGGGCTTGGCAGCTTCCATCCTGCAAGTCGCGGCCCGCTCGGGGAGTTCCCAGTGAGTGGTGATAGAGAACCTAGTACAGAGAAGAATGTAGTCACTAGATAGCCACAAATGAGTAGGATTACTGAGTGATGCTCAGTGATAGTCCACAGAGAGATAGTAGGTGATTTGCATCAGCACACTTGGAAAGATGATAGCGATGATCTGCAAAAGTGAACACTAACGAGTGGAGCAGGTAATAGGTGATTTGCAGCAGTACACTTGGAAAGATGGTAGCGATGATCTCCAGTAGTTATCACTAACGAGTGGAGCAGGTAATAGGTGATTTGCAGCAGCACACTTGGAGAGATGGTAGCGATGATCTGCAGCAATTACCACTAACGAGTGGAGCAGGTAATAGGTGAGTTGCAGCAATACACTTGGAGAAATGGTAGCGATGATCTGCAGTAGTTACCACTAATGAGTGGAGCAGGTAATAGGTGATTGCAGCAGCAGAGTACATGAGCTGCTTCCAGGCCAGGAGTCTGACGAGAAGAACCAGCACTGAGTCTCCCTCCAAAATGAGCGTGGTGAGCCATTGTCTGATCTGATAGGTCAGCTTCCCAATTCTCCAGACGCTTTGCATGAAAGATATTTAGACACAGCAAAGATCTGTCTACAGAGTATTGTCGAAGCGTTAGACTAGGGGACCTAGTGTTATTGTACCTCCCCTCTATGGGCCTCCCACCCCTCAATTTGAGTACTTCGGAGATGTTTAATGGGAATGGCACTAGTCCTATGTTATGCTGCCCCTGCGGCACGTGAGAGCACACCCAGAACTCGGTTTGGTTTAGCACCTTACCCACCAGGGAGTGATAATCCTCCAAAGGATGCCCGCCCACATTCAGATTACCGGTGGACTGACATCGCTGGATGCACCTCTCTTCAACTTAGGAGTCACAGAACTTGCAGATACAATACTCATCAGACAATAGCCCCTCACACTGCCTCCGAGTTCCCGAGTTAGCAGACCTTTTCATAACCCCTGGACCAAGCTTGATGATGGACTGCTCTGGTTATTCTAATAACTTTTCCTCAACCTCCTTTTCATCTGTATCACTGCCAGAACCTTCCTCTGTCCTCCATCCTCCTTCACAAAAATAGCATGTCCTAGAAAAAGTAAAAACAAGGAAAATCCTGGAACAAAAGTAAAACAAAAACCACCACTCCATCTCTGGAAAGATAGCTTTGGGGCAACGTCTCTGGTTCAGGTGTCTCGACTGCAGGCTTTAGGTCTCCCGGAACAGACTCACAAGTGACAAATATATGTCCTCGGTCTCAGTTTTATCTCGCACTTTCTCCGGGTTATTGACTCTCCTGCAGTGGGTGGAATAGACCCAAGTGTCTCTCTCTGCAACCCTCAGTGATGTAGTACTGGTCAGCAGCACTTGGTACGGGCCTTCCCAACGGTCTGTTAAACAACCTGAACGTAAGAAATTGCGGATCATAACATAGTCCCCAGGTTCAACATCATGACAATTCGTTTCTGGCATACCAGGTGACAGCACTTTGAGTTTTTGTTGTTGTTGTTTCAGCTGTCTGCTCATTTTTATAAGATATTACACAGTCACTTCATTATTACACTTTAAGTCGTCGTGCGGACTCACGATCAAATGAGGTTGTCGTCCGAACAGTATCTCAAAGGGGGACAGATTAAGAGGAGGTCTAGGAGTGGTTTGAATGCTATGGAGGACTAGTAGCAAAGCTTCAGGCCATGCCAACCCAGTTTCAGCCATTATTTTACCAAGCTTGTTCTTTATAGTACCATTTACTCTTTCCACCTTACCACTAGCTTGTGGTCGGTAAGGGGTGTGAAGTCTGCTACTGATTCCCATGAGATTACACATGTTCTGGAAGATATCACCAGTAAAGTGGGTACCCCTGTCACTTTCAATGATTCTAGGGATACCGAACCTACACACAAAATCTTGTACAATTTACTTTGCAGTGAACACAGTAGTATTAGTGGCTGCCGGATATGCTTCTACCCAACCGGAAAACACATCAATACACACTAACACATACTTTAGATTCCTGCACGGTGGTAATTGGATATAGTCAATCTGTATTACCTGAAAAGGTCCGTCTGTAGGAGGGATGTGGGATGGCTCAGTTGGAATAGTTTTCCCGACATTTTTCCTCAAACAAGTAAGACATGAAATTGCCTTCTTACCAGCCTGAGAGGAAAATCCAGGAGCACACCAGTATGCTCTCACCAGTTTGCACATACCTTCTTTACCCAGGTGAGTAAGACCATGTGCTGCTTCAGCCAGGCTTGGATAGTACGTTCGGGGAGCTACAGGCTTACCTTGTCCATCCCTCCAGAGTCCTGAGGACTCTTGACCACATCCCTTCGCCTTCCAGACCGCCTTTTCCTGCAGGGAACACAAATCTTGCATTTCAATTAATTTCTGCATGTCTAATGTCTGAAAAACCATCATAGTCTCGGTCGATACAGTCATAGTTTGCCCTGCTGCCCATTTAGCAGCTTCGTCTGCCCTGTTGTTGCCCAATGACACTGGGTCTTCTTCAAAGGTATGGGCTTTGCACTTTATGACGGCCACTGTTCTGGGTAACTGTATCGCTGTCAGAAGTCCTTTTATGTGGCGTACCTGCTGCTGTCGTAAAGTTTCTAAGACGAAAAGGGCCCCAAAATCGTGCACTACCCCGAAGGCGTACCTAGAGTCAGTATATATGTTGGCTTATTTACCCTCTGCCAACTCACACGCTCTCCTTAATGCTACTAGTTCCGCCACCTGGGCTGAGTGAGGTGGACCAAGGGGTTCAGCTTCTACCACATCCTGATCGTCTACAACAGCATAACCAGTACATAGCTCTCCCGTCTCTGTCTGTCTATGACAACTCCCGTCTGTATAAAACGTAAAATCTACATTTTCTAAGGGGGTGTCACGTATGTCGGGCCTTGCAGTAAAGGTCTGATTCAGGTGTTCCATACAGTCATGCGTGTCAGTATTCTTGCCTAACTCATCATCAACCAGGGTCTCCTCACCTCCCACCCTTTGTGTCTCTAGAGACACATATGGAAGGTATGTAGCTGGATTTAGAGTGCTACATCGTTTGATGGTGAGGTTTGAGGGTGCCATCAGGGCTAGTTCCCACTTTGTGAATCTAGCTGAAGAAACATGTCTGGTTTGGGCTGAATTTAACAGAGCTGATACAGCATGGGGCATATAGACAGTTGAATTATGTCCTAATACTACATCCTCGCTCTTACTTACCAGAAGAGCCGTTGCTGCTACGCTTCTGAGACATGTTGGGAGTGATCTAGCCACATTGTCTAATTGTGCACTGTAGTATGCTACCGGTCTGCTAGCGTCCCCATGTTTCTGTGTGAGGACACCTGCTGCACAACCATCAGCTTCTGTACAGTATAGCTCAAAAGGTTTTTCATAATCAGGCATTCCCAATGCAGGTGCTCTAGTCAGACTATCTTTAAGATTAAAGAACGCTTGCTCTGACTCTTCTGTGTGTACAACACGTTCTGGTTTTGACGAAGAGACTAGCTCCTGCAATGGTAATGCCAGAATAGAAAAACCTGGGATCTAGGATCTACAGTATCCACACATCCCCAGGAAAGTACGAATCTGCTTCTGGCTCTGAGGCAGAGTCATGTGTTTTATGGCCTCAATCCTGTCGGTTGTCAGGTGTCTTAGCCCCTTGGTGAGGCAGTGTCCTAAGTATTTGACCTTAGTCTGACAGGGCTGTAATTTATCCTTTGCCACCTTGTGCCCTGTTTGTGAGAGATGAAGCAACAACAATTTAGTATCATGTAAACATGACATAAAAGAATCAGAGCACAGCAATAAATCGTCCACATATTGAATAAGAACAGACCCATTGCGGGGTTGAAAGGATTGCAAACAGTCATGTAAGGCTTGGGAGAAAATACTGAGGCTGTCAATGAACCCCTGGGGGAATGTCTTGTCCATGTGTATTGCAATCCCCTGTAGGAGAATGCAAAAAGGTATTGACAGTCAGGGTGAAGAGGGACTGAGAAGAAAGCAGAACATAGGTCAATGACAGTAAAATGACTAGCAGATGGTGGAATCTGCATGAGGATGACAGCTGGATTCGGCACTACGGGGAATTGGCTCTCAACAACTTTATTAATTCCCCTTAAGTCCTGGACTAATCTATAGCCCCTCCCCCCACTCTTCTTCACAGGGAAAATGGGACTATTTGCTGTGATTGATGTACGAATTAAAATCCCTTGTTGTAACAGCCTTTCAATAACAGGATATACCCCTAGTTCCACCTCTGGTTTTAATGGATACTGTGGGATTTTTGGAGCTATCCTACCACTTTTTAGATTTACCATGACAGGGGCTACGTTTGCCATCAGTCCAGTGTGCTGTCCATCTCTGGTCCATAGTGAACCCCGTATTTCCAGCAACATCCCCTTTACTTGAGATGGACTTTGTTCTATAACAGTAGAGTGTAACATTAACCTTTGAGGGGTGTCCAATATATCCTGTACCTCATGAGCGACCTTCTCGGGTATATCTAGGAACACACTATCTGGAGTTTAGTATATGACACATCCCATTTTACATAACAAGTCTCTCCCTAGCAAGTTAGTCCGAGCCGCTGCAGCCAAGAGAAACAAATGCTTAGTATGCAGAGGCCCGATAGTAACTTCAGCGGGTTTAGTTAGAGGATAATGTAACACTCTTCCCGTTACCCCCATAGCTGGAATAGTCTTACTGGTCACCTGTAGAGGTTATCACAGATCTGGCCACCCCTGTATCTACAAGAAAAATTTGTTTCCTACCAGCTATGTCAACTATCATTGTTGGTTCTTCTCTCAGACTCTCAGTTAACCTCACTGGCTGTAGACTATGGGTATGACCTGACCCCTAGCGCTGACTATCATTTTCCCGCGCAATATTTGCTGCTACAATATGTGCGGGTAGATGTGAATCTTCTATTCTATGTGAGTTCTTCCTTGGAGGATATCTATGTGTCCCACCTCTAGGGTTGTATCTGTCCTTTTTACAATCCCTCCTCATGGGTCCTTCTTTATTACAGTTGAAACATCTGATCACTCTATGTTTCTTATTATGTGGGTTGTATGCTGGTGGTCGTGTATGCATCCCCTCTAGAGCCTGTATACTCACCGTCATCAACCTATCACTTTTCTCTTCCTTCTTTCTAAGAAAGTTTTTGTCATGCTCCACAGCAGGCTCCCTAAGAGAATCTACTGTGATGCCTCTCCAATTAGGTAATGTGGTTTGTACTCTGGTTTTTAAGTTTTCCCTAAGACCATCCATTAGTACTCCTACAGCTACTTCCCTGTGATGTGGATCCTCACCTATGTTTGATATCCCAGTGAACCGTGTCATCGCTGTTATAGCTCTAATGAAGTAATCTGATGCTGTTTCACTATCTTTCTGTTTGATGGTGAAAATTTTACTCCAATTCGTTACTACTGGAAAATAGATGGCTAAATGTTTGACAATCTGTTCTATATTCTCTTGATTAATCTCATCTGTCAAGATGTCGTCTTCTTCAATCTCTAATGAATTGTACGTTAGTATTGGGAGGAAGACACGCCCTCAACACTACACGCCAATCCTTATCGGTTGGTTCGTGTGCATTTCCTACGTCTTTAACAAACTTCTGACACTTAGCCAACTCTTTTCTAGGATCTGGGAATTCAGTCATAATGGAACGTAATTCTGATCTAGTCCAAGGACAATGCATTGTAACATTTCTTAAAGGAACTACACCATCCTTATCCGCCTTCCCATTGGGAACTGATATTGTGCGGACTGGATACGTACCCACTGTTTCACTATCTTCAGGGTTAGCTATTTCAGTACTTTGAATATTCTCTCTCTTACTGGTCACACTACTCTCACCTATCTCGCCATTGCCCCCTTTCCATACTTACGCTGAACCTCTAACATCAGCATGGGCAATGGCTGAAATTACAGTGGGTTCATCTTCATCTTCTGATACACTTGTTTTAAACTGACTTAAAACAGGTTATAACTTAGCAATTTTCTTTTTTTCATTTTTAATAACGGCTGTACTTACTCCTCCCGCCACATAAGGTGGCGGGGGCACGCTTGCGCTGAGTTCTCCACGCTTCTCAACGGCTATTTCCGTTGTGCGCGCTTTTCGCCACGCCTACTTCCGCTGTGCACTCGCTGCTCTGCCACGTGTTGCCTTCCATTTGCCATAATTTTAAACAGTCATTATGTCTATTTCTCACTTTTGTAGACTTAATCAACCACACTTTATCTTTTACATTATTTAGTACCTCTGCATTAAAACTCCCTATTGTTGGGAAAGGCCTATCACACTCTTTGGTCATCTCGATCCACGTGTCACAATACACAGTTGCGTACGCACCATATTTCTTGCACATAAGAAACCGTGCTGAACCAATTGGCCCTTCCTTAGGCAGTACACTGGCCATCTCTAGCGTATGCTTAGCACCCATGTTGAACAGTACCAGTCTATGCAGACCACACTTCCAAAAAAAAAATTTTCAACCCTTTGCTACAAACACTCTACCGCTAGAGATCTCTTACTGGCCGTGGACGTATTTGCTCAAGCCGCGTCCACTCGCTTCCTCTCGCACTAAACGAGGACCTCTAACACAGAAAATATCACTGTGTGACCCAAGGGCTATCAGCTCCTCGATACCCTGCCTAAACCACAAAAAACTGTTGAGTTTATTACAACTGGTAGAACAAAGTCAATACAATCAACCAGCCTTTCCAATGTAATTCCTCCCCGCTGCCTTCCCAAGTTACAATCACGGCTTTCCTTGCCGCGCGGTCCGATCGCTACGTTTACAAATACTAACCATGAATAAGCGTTGCGATGGCTCTTGGGAGCGCACACGAAAACTTCCTTTGTTTTCGCTCCCGGTATACCTGCCCCGTATACCGATCTTCAGTTGGGCAACCTGCCTCGTCAGACAGCAACTGAGCACCTCAACAATAAACAGTGTATCTACATCACAAAATCACACATTATACACCTTTCCTGCGCAGAAAATCAAAAGTTCCCAATAATAGTAATAATGTCCCAGATGTTTTCACAAGTAATTATAGTATGCACATATAATAACTATCAAAACGATTGTTTAACCACGTGGAAAATCTACCGGAAGTTCACATACGCTAAGCAGGAAGTACACATACGCTATGCAATACAATACATCAAAATGCAATATGACAGAAAAAGAAACAGTTTTCTCTTTTGTCCCTAGATTCTAGTTAGCGCACCTTCAGATTATGCAAAACGGACATTCGTTTTCACAACACAGAGCAAAATTCAGGTTTTGAACACATTGCATTCTTACCCGTATATGACGCGTCTCCACCCTTTGTTGCGGAACCGAAATCCGTTGGTCTTGCGTATCATCCGGTGACGAAACCTCCGCTGCGAGCCCCCAAATTGTTATGAGCGTTTTGTCGCTATCCAATAACAATTGTCGAATCTCAATTTGTGTTTCCAACGCACAAAGATTTATTCTCAAAAAGTAGCAGTAGATATATCTTAGCGAAATAATAATAAGTACAGCCGTTACTTATCGCAGGCGCTCTGGATCCAGTGAACAGTCATTCAGTCCTGAAGTCTGTGGTCGAGGTGACTGAACTCTGGATGAGGAGCTGCTGCTTATATGCAAACAGAAATACAATAAAACAATGCAAAGGTGTGGCTTGCTTCTATTGGTCCAGGCATCAGGAGGGTCCAGGGGGTTGCAGATCATAGGCTAGTTTAAGCTCAGGAATCCAAAAGAGGGGGTCATCTCTCCAGGGGATGAGCTCCGATCTTCCCGCCAAGATTACTCATCATAATAGTCCATAATTCCTTAACATTAATAACTTGCGTATGCACTCTGCGATTCCTTCGCAGAGTGAACCGGACAGTTGCAAATGCGAAGAGGATTAGTATGATACCACACATGACTAGATTCCTTCAAAATGTACCATATGTTTTACTGATATGCCTATGACTTATAATATTACATATAAATACTACTATATTTCAACATAAATGACTATGTGTTGCAACTACCATTAATGTGTACTATTTTACAAGTGTGCGTGTTTGTGCGAATGTATGTAAAAGACTAAATACTGTTGTTGCCATGTGTTGCAGCTGCGTACGCCCTTCCACGCCGTAGCGTACCGTTCACATCTTTTCAGACAAAGACAACCAAGTTTGCTCGATTTTAATTGAAATGACTTTATCCAATATGTTTACTTCGACACCGGCCTTTGCTATTCTGAACTACATTCATTTGTGTATCTCATCTCAGCAACTGTGTGTTTAAAAAGTGTCGAAGTCAGCAAATTGGATAAAGTCATTTCAATTAATATCGAGTAAACTTGGTTGTCTTTGTCTGAAAATATGCATAGAGCACTCTATGGCATGGAAGGGCAAATCCAGCCACAACACGTGGCAATAACAGCTTTTTTCACTTTTATACGCATTCACATGAACACACACATTTGTAATTAGTACACATTAATTGTAGTTGCAACATATAGTTATTCATGTCAATATATAGCAGTATTTATGTTTAATAAATATAAGTTATATGCATGTTAGTGAAACTCAAGGTTCAGGTTGCAGGAACTGTGTCATGTTTAGTATCATTTTAATCCCCTATTCATCAGCAGCTGTCCTGTTTATTCGCCGAAGAAATCGCACATTACATACTCTAGTTATTGATGTTAGGGAATAAATGTTTAAAGCGATACCAACTGTAAAATGCTAATAGACTAGTTGAAACTGGATTATTGGCGGTAAAGTTGGAGCACATCCCCTGGAGAGATCACCCCCACCTTTGGATATTTTGGTTTGAACTGGCCTATGACCTGCAGTACACTGGACCTTCCTGAAGCCTGGACCAATAGAAGCAAGCCACACCATCTGCATTGTGTTTCTGACTGCATATAAGCAGGATCTCTTGGCTTAGTGACCAGTTTTCTTTGACCACAGACTTCAGACCTGAATGACTGTTCACTGGATCCAGGGCGCCTGCGATAAGAAACAGCTGTACTTATTTTATTTTGCTTGAATTATTCTGCTACTTTTGGATAATAAATTACTTTGTGCTTTGGAAACACAAATCGAGATTCGACAATCTTTATTGGATAGCGACAAAATGTGCATAACAATTTGGGGGCTCGCAGCGGAAGTTAATCTACCGGACGATACGCAAGACCAACGGATTTCGGTTCCTCAACAAAGGGTGGAGACGCGTCATATACGGGTAAGAACGCAATGTGTTCAAAACCTGTTTATCATTTTGTGTTGTGAAAACGAATGTCCGTTTTTGCATTATCTAAGGAGCTCTAACTCAAATATAGGGACAAAAGAGAAAACTGTTTATTTTTATTGTCATTTTTGCGTTTTACATGTATTACATTACTTAGCGTATGTGTACTTCCTGCCTAGCATATCTGTACTTTCTAGTGTTATTGCCACGTGTTTAAACAATCGTGTTCATAGTCTGTTATATATGCATTGTATAATCACTTGGTAAAACCTCTGAAAAGATATTACTATTGTTTGGGAAAAAAAAATTCTGCGCAGAAAACTAAGGTGTATGTGTTTGTTGATTGTATGATTTTGAAGTGAAAGTTGATTTACTGTTGAAAAATACAGGGATATCGGTTGCCGTCTGACGAGGCGGGGTGGACAACCGAGGTTAGGTATACACGGCAGTTATACTGGCAGCAAAAGCTCTGTTTGAAAACAGAACAATTAAAGAGGCTTTTGAAATGCAATCCCCAAAAGTAATCGCAAAGTTTAGCGATAGCTAGTATCGCTAAGCGGTGTGATCGGACCGCATGGTTTATTGTGCAACCGTGATTGTGACTTGGGTTGAACTGCGGCAGGAATTACGCTGGCAAGGCGGGTAAACTCCGATGCTACCAGTTGTAATATACTCAACAGATTTTGTGGAGAGACAGGGTATCGAGGAGCTGATATTCCTGTGGTTCATAGTGATATTTCTGTGTTAGGAGGTGGATGGTGTAGCCTGATTAAATCGTCCACGGTTATAATCTCTAGTAGGCTCTGTTGGAAAAGAGAACAGTTAAAGAGTCCCTTTTTGCATAGCGTTGAGAAATAGGTTGTTTTCACAATGGGTGCGAAGCAAACGCTAGAGATGGTTGATGTTGTGCTGCCTAAGGAAGGACCGCTGGGTTCAGCGAGGTTCCTTATGTTTAAAAAGTATGGTGCATACGCAATGGCGTATTGCGACAAGTGGGTCAAGATGACCAAAGATTGGGTTAGGCCTTTCCCAATGATAGGTAGTTTCAATTCAGAGGTACTAAATAATGTTAAAGAAAAGGTGTGGTTGATTAAATCAACAAAAATGAGAACTAAACATAATGATTGTTTAAAGTTGTATAAAATGGAAGGCAACACGTGGCAGAGCAGCGAGTACACAGCGGAAGTAGGCGTGGCGGAAAGCGCGTGCACAGCGGAAGTAGCCATTGAGAAGCGTGGAGAACTTAGCACAAGCACGCCCCCGTCACCCTATGTGGCAGGGGGCGTAAGAACTGTTGTGTGCGTATTGTCGCTAACCAATAACGATTGTCGAACCTCGATTTGTGTTTCCAATGCACAAAGATTTATTCGCAAATAGTAGAATAATATGTTCAAGCGAAGTGATAATAAATACAGCCGTTAATTATCACAGGCGCTCTGGATCCAGTGTGCAGTCATTCAATCGTGAAGTCTGGGGACAAGATGTCTGAACACTAGATGTGAAGCTGCTGCTTATATACACACAGAAATACAGTAATACAATGAAGATGGTATAGCTTGCATCTATTGGTCCAGGTCTCAGGAAGGTCCAAGGGGTTGTCAATCATTGGCTAGTTCATCCTAAGGAATCCAAAGGAGGGGGTCACCTCTCCAGGGGGTAAGGGGGTATGCTCGGCTCTTCCCGCCAAGATTCCTTAGTGTTAAGTAATTCATAATTCCCTATCATTCATAACTTGTATATGCACTCTGCGATTCCTTCGCAAAGTGAACCAAACAGTAGGAAATGTAAAGAGGTTTATTATGATACCACTCATGATATGATTCCTTCAACCTGTTCCGTATATTTCACTAATATGCATGTAACTTTAATATGACACACAAATACTACTATATTTCGACATAACTGACTATGTGTTGCAACTACCATTAATGTGTACTATTTTACAAGTATGCGTGTTTGTGCGAATGTATGGTAAAAGACCAAATACTGTTGCTGCCATGTGTAGTAGCTGTGTACGCCCTTTCATGCCGTAGCGTGCCCTTGTACATCGTAGCGGACCGTACGCATCTTTTTCAGACAAAGACAACCAAGTTTGCTCGACTTTAATTGAAATGACTTTATCCAATTTGCTGACTTCGACAGCTCCACCCTTTGATAGTGTAACAAACTATCACCCAATCACCATTTCAAGTTCATGATTATACAATACTTCTTCACAGACCATGATCTCGGTATCTGGTACCACCCTTTCAGTCTCTTTCTCAGTGTTATTCCTATGAGACCTTTTTGCACACTTCAACACAGTAGGAACACTAAACCAATTGCTAAGATGACACCCAGTATAAGGAGAAGGAGCTTACCTACACTAGCAACCATTTCCTGTACCCACTCCCCCAGATCGGAGTACCATTTCACAGGGTTCAACCACGAGAACCAACCCGCCACCTTTTCCCCGACCTCATATAACGAAGAATTATGTCTCTTTCGAAATTCCCATTTCAGCTGCAAAATTTCATCGATCTTCCGGGCTATAACCTCTTTAGGGTCATCCGTATTATTAGTGATGTACGTGCAACATTTGACACCGAACTGGGTGGCCAGTGTCACACAGTACCCACCAGTAATAGAGGTGAGATAATTTAGTACCAGTCTATGTTGCACCAACTCCTTCTTGTACGCTTGTAGTATACCAGTATACCTGAAAGTGTCATCATACATCTCAGTGATATTATCTATTAATTTAGCTAACTCATCAGATTAAGAGGAGGTCTAGGAGTGGTCCGAATGCTATGGAGGACCAATGGCAAAGCCTCAGGCCATGCCAACCCAGTTTCAGCCATTACCTTACCAAGCTTGTTCTCTTATAGTACCATTTACTCTCTCCACTTTACCACTGGCTTGTGGTCGGTAAGGGGTGTGGAGTCTGCTACCGATTCCCAAGAGTTTACACATATTTTGGAAGATATCACCAGTAGAGTGGGTACCCCTATCACTTTCAATGATTCTAGGGATACCGAACCTACATACAAAGTCTTGTACAATTTTCTTTGCAGTGAACACAGCAGTATTAGTGGCTGCCAGATACGCTTCTACTAAACCGGAAAACACATCAATACACACTAACACATACTTTAGATTCCTGCACGGTGGTAATTGGATATAGTCAATTTGTATTACCTGAAAAGGTCCGTCTGTATGAGGGATGTGGGATGGCTCAGTTGGAATAGTTTTCCCAACATTTTTCCACAAACAAGTACCAGCCTGAGAGGAAAATCCAGGAGCACACCAGTATGCTCTCACCAGTTTGCACATACCTTCTTTACCCAGGTGAGTCAGACCGTGTGCTGCTTCAGCCAGGCTTGGATAGTATGTTCGGGGAGCTACAGGCTTACCTTGTCCATCCCTCCAGAGTCCTGAGGACTCTTGACCACATCCCTTCGCCTTCCAGACCGCCTTTTCCTGCAGGGAACACAAATCTTGCATTTCAATTAATTTCTGCAGGTCTAATGTCTGAAAAACCATCATAGTCTCGGTCGATACAGTGATAGGTTGCCCTGCTGCCCATTTAGCAGCTTCGTCTGCCCTGTTGTTGCCCAATGACACTGGGTATTCTTCAAAGGTATGGGCTTTGCACTTTATGACGGCTACCGTTCTGGGTAACTGTATCGCTGTCAGAAGTCCTTTTATGTGTTGTGAGTGTGCCACTGGCGTACCTGCTGCTGTCGTAAAGTTTCTAAGATGCCAAAGGGACCCAAAATCGTTCACTACCCCGAAGGCGTACCTAGAGTCAGTATATATATTGGCTGATTTACCCTCTGCCAATTCACACGCTCTCCTTAGTGCTACTAGTTCCGCCACCTGGGCTGAGTGAGGTGGACCAAGGGGTTCAGCTTCTACCACATCCTGATCGTCTACCACAGCGTAACCAGTACATAGCTCTCCCGTCTCTGTCTGTCTATGACAACTCCCGTCTGTATAAAACGTAAAATCTACATTTTCTAAGGGGGTGTCACGTATGTCGGGCCTTGCAGTAAAGGTCTGATTCAGGTATTCCATACAGTCATGCGTGTCAGTATTCTTGCCTAACTCATCATTAACCAGGGTCTCCTCACCTCCCACCCTTTGTGTCTCTAGAGACACATATGGAAGGTATGTAGCTGGATTTAAGGTGCTACATCATTTGATGGTGATGTTTGAGGGTGCCATCAGGGCTAGTTCCCACTTTGTGAATCTAGCTGAAGAAACATGTCTGGTTTGGGCTGAATTTAACAGAGCTGATACAGCATGGGGTGTATAGATAGTTGAATTATGTCCTAATACTATGTCCTCGCTCTTAGTTACCAGAAGAGCCATTGCTGCTACACTTCTGAGACAATTTGGGAGTGATCTTGCCACATTGTCTAATTGTGCACTGTAGTATGCTACCGGTCTGCTAGCATCCCCATGTTTCTGTGTAAGGACACCTGCTGCACAACCATCAGCTTCTGTACAGTATAGCTCAAAAGGCTTTTCATAATCAGGTATTCCCAATGCAGGTGCTTTTGTCAGACTATCTTTAAGATTAAAGAACGCTTGCTCTGACTCTTCTGTGTGTACGACACGTTCTGGTTTCGAGGAGGAGACTAGCTCCTGCAATGGTAATGCCAGAATAGAAAAACCTGGGATCCAGGATCTACAGTATCCACACATCCCCAGGAAAGTACGGATCTGCTTCTGGCTCTGCGGCAGAGTCATGTGTTGTATGGCCTCAATCCTGTCAGTTGTCAGGTGTCTTAGCCCCTTAGTGAGGCAGTGTCCTAAGTATTTGACCTTAGTCTGACATGGCTGTAATTTATCCTTTGCCACCTTGTGCCCTGTTTGTGAGAGATGAAGCAACAACAATTTAGTATCATGTAAACATGACATAAAAGAATCAGAGCACAGCAACAAATCGTCCACATATTGAATTAGAACAGACCCATTGTGGGGTTGAAAGGATTGCAAACAGTCATGTAAGGCTTGGGAGAAAATACTGGGGCTGTCAATGAACCCCTGGGGTAGTCTGGTCCATGTGTATTGCACTCCCCTGTAGGAGAATGCAAAAAGGTATTGGCAGTCAGGGTGAAGAGGGACTAATAAGAAAGCAGAACATAGATCAATGACAGTAAAATGACTGGCAGACGGTGGAATCTGCATGAGGATGAAAGCTGGATTCGGCACTACGTGGAATTGGCTCTCAACAACTTTATTAATTCCCCTTAAGTCCTGGACTAATCTATAGCCCCCTCCCCCCACTCTTCTTCACAGGGAAAATGGGACTATTTGCAGTACTGGCTGTACGAATTAAAATCCCTTGTTGTAACAGCCTCTCAATAACAGGATATACCCCTAGTTCCACCTCCGGTTTTAATGGATATTGTGGGATTTTTGGAGCTATCCTACCACTTTTTAG